>NW_017387731.1:5126682-5154720 GCF_001664035.1 Metschnikowia bicuspidata var. bicuspidata NRRL YB-4993 | reverse complement strand
GTAGTATATATATATATATATATATATATAGCTGCAGGGTCTCGAGGGATCAAGACATTTATGAATGAGTAGAGTATGAGTGCTGGGAATGTGCGAATTAGACTTTCTCGGCCACATCTTGAGAAGTGTTTTCTATGGTCTCACTGGTATTTGTTCTGTCTTCCTCGGTAGCTGGCTCATTCGCTTTTGCTTGAGCTTCAGCCGCAGCTCTTTGTTCAGCCATTTTTCTGAACAAGGCAACGTAGCCGTACTTGGATTTCAGTCTCAACTTGACACCCCAATAGTGGAATGCAAATGGGATGGGGACCATGGCAACGGCAATGAATGCGAACAAAGACGTTGCCCAACCAACATGTAGTCTCTCATACATTTGAACAGTGAACAAAGGGAAAGCACCAGCGACAAGGTAACGAAGCAAATTGTTTGCAGCCAATGCAGAAGCAACATATGCTGGTGGGAAGGACATCGAGTAGTAAAGAATGATACCAAAGAATACCCAAAGTAACCCGAATCCAAAAGGCACAGCAGAAAGAGTTGGAGCAATCCAGTGGACTGATCTGCGTGAAGTCCACGCGAGCCAAAACAACGCAATTGGCAAAAGGAAGGCACCGATCTCGACGATGAGCAACCTGGATTCTGGCGCATCCCAAATGAGCTTACCTTCTTCATCACGCTTACCCCTGGTTCCATCGGGGTTCTTAGGGAAATAGAGAAGCTTGTCCAAAACAATATAAGCCAAAACTGCGCCAACAAGTCCGACACCCACAGCAATAAAAGGCAAACCGGAAATACCCGTGCTCATCAAGTACTTGCCTCTAAAGATAATAGGAAATGCTTCGAAGAATCCAAACAACACGGCAAAGACAAAAGCTGTGTAGATTGAGGACAATCCGACAATAGGCTCAACAAAAAGCATTTCGAGAGGTCTGAACAAGTGAATCTGAATGAGTTGCTTGAAGGTTGGTCTCTCCACAATCAAATTAATGCCTCTAGCCTTTGCCCTCTTCTTAAGAATGGCAGGCTTGAACGTCTCTGGAACCCACAAAACAAAAGGTAACATAACTCCGTAGAACATCATAGAAACCCACATTGTCCATCTCCAACTCTTATTTTCAACCACGAAACCACCAATAATGGGGCCGATAACTGGACCTAAGAAAGGAGAAAGACAGAATAAGGCCATGGCAGTGGACATTTGCTCGGGAGCGTTTGCCCAGATATCTGTGATGGAACCACCAGCGATGGACATTGGAGGTGAAGCAACGAATCCAGTGAAGAATCTCAAAATGAGCACACTTCTAGTGTTCTGAGCCAAACCAACACCCATGGTAAAGAGAATGGCGGCAGGGAAAGTGGTGATGTAGATCAAACGACGGCCGATCATTTCAGAAAGTGGCGCTCCGATCACAGGCCCAACAGCCAAACCAAGCAAATAAAAAGAAAGACCGGAAAGACCAAGTGTTTGAGACATGCCAAAGTCCACCATGAGGCCTGGAACACCTTCTACGTAAAGCGAGGAGCCCAAAGAAATGCAAAGACACATGTTAGCAATGGTGAAAGTCGCGACCCATCTTTTCCAGCTGGGCCAGTTGTGAGGATTGGCTTTGTCGTCGGGACCGTCATATTCAAGATCAGAGAGCTTGACAGGCTCGCCTCTGGTGATGGATCTCACGACAGAGGGGGCCATAGACCTTTCGGTAAGAGTGGTGGCGATTCTGTTCAACTCGTTCTCGGTCATGTTTGGTGACATGAGGTCCAAATCGTTCTGCACCAGCCTTACCGCATTGTCATCAGTTGCAGCATCGTCAGTTACTTTCGGCTCAGGGTAATCCTTTGCGACGTATGCCTCGTTGGGATTCACATCTTGGATTGTAGACGCACTCTCTGCGTCATTATCGACGACTTGCTCATGAGTCGTGTCTGGCTGGTCATTCTGATTTCCCTCGAAGTCTTCTGCTTCATTTTCAGAAGCTGTTTCGTAAGCAGAGGACGCCGAAGCATCGACAGAAGAAATCGATGCCATTTGGCTGTTTCTGTTCTGTGGCGCCGCAGCTCTCAATGCCTGTTCTTCCGAGTGCGATGTGCCCAAGATCCCCATTGGTATTGTATGTGTTGGAGTGGTGCTATCCCGAAAGATTCAGAAGGTTTAAACACAAAAGAAACAACAAGATGAAGTTTTTAGGAAAGGGATGTCCGTGCTGGCGAGAACTCGTCAATAGTTGAAACAATTTTCTAGCCGCGGCTTGCACAGACGCTTTATACAAAATAAGCTCCGGCACCAACATCGATGCCCTTTATCAATTCTGGCGTGCGTGCGCCGGAGATACCAGTCCGCACGTCGGCCCGTCGGCATGCATGCATCTATTGTGTACCCAAAACACATCAAAAAACATATGTATTAAAACAAGATCCGAGTTCCACATGCTTCAGGTTCTGATGCATACCAGGATTGTGTGGTTTTTTATCAGCTACCTAAAGATTGAGTGTGCAGTTAGGTAAGTTGCTTAGCTCCGGGGTCATCGGTTTTCGTCTTCCTGCATCGGGCAAGGTCGCACATACAACAACAAATAGGGCATGAAGAGGTCATTCTCCTGTGCATAGTGCGATTCCACGAGCGTGTCGTCAGTGGAGTGATCAAGCCGCGAGAAGAGACACCACCAGACTGATTATCTCCAGATTGTCCTAAGAATATCGGCCCCGAAAACTGCCCGGGACATGAGTTTCGGGGAGCATTGCGGCAGACTTGATACTGTTTATTTCACAAAATTCGGGATGTTTACAGGGGATTGTGAGTCCGCGGATTTGCTGAGGGTGAACTGTTCTAATTTTGATGCAACGATACAAATTAGAATCCCGAGGTACATGTTTTAGTTCTTTGCGTATGTTGTGGCTTTTCCATGTCCTGCCGATCCGAGGGCCGACGGTCTTTGCCGCGCGCCACATCTTGGGCCCGGAGATAACAGGACTGCATTCTTGGGTCGGCTGTTAAATGCGACGCGCTGCCGAGGTCCACCCGTAGTACGTCTTGGCTCGAATGTAACCGAAGGCGAAATTACAAGCAAAGACCATCATGATCACGACTGCACCCACGACCAAAAACTTAAAGCTCAAGGGCTCAATTAGGGAATTCAAAATCATTCCTATCGTGTGTGCGCTCACCAGAGATCGGTTCCCGATCTGGAAAGGATCTTGATTCATGCATTTTTCCCAATACGCACACATTTTCTCGAGCGCAGGGACGATCGTATCGGGCGAGCAATAATTCTCGTGATAAGACCGCTCGCACAGTGCCATCTCAACCAAGAGATTGTTGGCCTCCTGGTTGATTTTGTGTGCAACGTCCTGCCTGATTGCTTGTATAATAGCAATCACTATGTGCACCGCGTACCCCGAAAGTACCACGTTTATGAGTAGCTGTAGATAGGATGACAACACGTAGGGCGTGCGTTCTGCTGGCACTGCCCGCGGGTCCCATGGCGATGGGAGCATCTGGGAAGAGATGCCTGCATTGGGCAACAGTAGCTGCTGCGTATTATGCGTATTATGCGTATTCTGCGTGCTAAGTATTGAGGAAGCACGGTTCCTTCTCGCCACGCTATTCATCGCTGGCAGCGCCGAACCCGCTCTATGTAGACTCGTTGGCATCCCTCCGAACAATCTGTCTTGAAATGTAGAAAGCTGGTTCTTGCCACCGTACTCGAGTGGATCTGTCTCCTGTGGATAGTAGTGATGGTGGTGAATTTGGATTGGATTCAACTTAGACTCGTATTGCAAGGACCTGCCTGTCAAACTTTCTAGTGCTGGCACTGGGGGCTCTAACACAGAACACCTCAGAGACTCCCGATCACGCATGAATGGATGAGTGTGGCCCAAGCCATTCAACCCCTCAACATGGCGTTGGCGCGTCCCCGACGCGTCCCCGATTCTGCCCACACTGGTCAGCATACTTGTGTCAAACTCGTAGTCGTATTCAAGGCCGTCCGAGCCACTCGGAGCGGAACTTTGGTATCCGGGCGCTTCACGTTCGATTTTTGGTGGGGGTGGCATGAGAAGCCTCCGTGGCTTTAGGGCATATTTTGCCCCCAAAACTGTCGGGCTAAGGGTATGGAGAATCAGCAGGTCCTCATCGACATATTCAGAATCCTCCTCGGCCTCAAGAATTTCTCCCTCGGTGTCCACGCCTCTTCCAGCCAGTTCGTCATTTCTGGTATCATGGATTTGGGGGCTGAATGCCATGTCATATGACTCTAAACTGTCAATATCCATAAGATCATCTTCGTTTTCATGAGGGCCTGCACTTCCATGAAGATTTCCTAGAGACAAGGATCCAAGCCCTGCGCCTAGTTCTTCGAATGCACTCATGCCTTGGAACCGGGTCCTTCGTTGGTATATTACAATGGTCGCAGACTTAAGCAGGGCAGAAAGGGGCGTCGATTTAGTTTCTTTGAACAGCCCTCAGTAGAAGAGGACGGCGAGAGTTGATTAAGTCTGGTTGGATAAACGTGTTGTGTCGAATTAAATGGTCACGACCAGAACAGACACTGTAATGTATCTTCAGTAGGGACAAAGTAGATCAAGCAGTATTGCAACAAAAACAGCAGTCTATCTTTACTTCACCCGAATCCTCGAATTTAAATCAGAACCCTTTATTAGGGGCTAGTGCTTATTTAATTTATAGGCGCCGTGTGAGAACAGACGCAGGCAGATAGTCCTCATACATTTGGAGGAGCCGTTGGCGGTGAGCTCGATGCGCATCGCGAGCGAAATTTCGGTGCCCATCTACGCCCATCTTAGCAGATATATACCAGCAAATCATTGTTCAGATCCCCCCCCCCTCCAAATATCCTCTAAGCTATTCACCAAATATGGGTTCTAAGAGAAAGAGAAACGAAAAGAAAAAAGACTTCCAGAAGACGAAGCTCAAAGTCGGAAAGACTCTCGCAAAACCAGATAATTACACCGACACGTCGTTCACGGCCAAGTCGATCTCGCTCCCGAACCAGACTATTTCCAAGAAAAGTGGTGGTAATGGCGATGTTTCACATTCCAAGGGCGACGTTGATATCACACATCAACTTCTGCTCATGAAGCATCACCTGGCCTCAACCAGAAAGGAAGTGGTCAATTTTGTCGAGGCTCATTTACCATCAAACACCTCCATGTACAAACAAATCCTCACAATGACGATATCTCTCGTGACCGATCCTTCTGCTTCTGTGCGTGATGCCTTTGTGTCTCTTCTATCGGCGTGTGCAGACAAGCAGGCGGGATTCCTTGAGTTGCATATGCGTACAATTGTTCTTTTCGTACACTCAGCAATGACCCATATCAAAAGCGAGGTTCGGGGCTCTTCTACCAAAGTACTAGACGTGCTTGTGAAAAAAGCCCCGATCCCATTGGTGAAGGGTCACTTTGTCAAGACGCTCCGCAGCTACTTCCCCCTCATGGCCTGGACTTTGTCTGGAGATAAAAAGGCCATTTCTCTTGCAGTCAATACCTCGGATACCCTTGGTGGTATCAGCAGTAAAGTGCGCACAAACCATCTTGCTGTTCTCGAACGATTACTTGAAAGCTCGCTATTCGAACCTGAAATCAACGCGAGCTCGTTTTCAATAGACTGGACCAAATGTACTGCCGTGCACCCTCAAAGCTCGCGGTTTCTTTTACCTTCTAACCCGCAAGCGTACACGCAACTTAAGCTATATGTGGACGATCTTCCGACAAACCTCGACGTGAAATCCACAGAAGCGGCAGAGGGCTCTTTTGCGCTCTCGGATATCGACAGCGTATCTACTGAGGACCAAGAAACGAGAAGAAAGATCACCTACGATGTATTCTTGCTTCCTTTGAGAAAGAACCTTGGCAATGCTGTGAAGGAAGGTGGAGAATTTGGGAAACAGGCCAACAAGTGTTTAGGTGTTTTAGAGCGATTTGAGAAGGCTTATGAGGCATCCCAGGAGAAGTAACGAGATATTCCAATTTTGTATTACGATATATGATAGATGGCACTTGCAGAATTTCCAATGACACTCTGAAAAACTGACGGCGTCTGTCAAACAATTTCTGGGTCCGGTAACTCAATTGTATCGGCTGCTTCGCGTGGCTAGTGTTGGCACTAGGTTTTCTCGAATCGACTACCCCGGTTTGCATGGAGTATACGCACATCGTAAGATGCGTCCAAGTCTTACCAAAAAACTTTTATAATCATTACACCATGTTGCGTTCAATTCTCTTAAAACAAGCTTCGGCAAATACCTCGAGAGTCTTCTTGGCCTCAAACCTCAAACCATGCAGAAATATTCACTGGTCGCCTCTTCTTTTCAAGAAGAGAGGTAAAGAGCCAGTCCAAAAAGATGAGCCAACAGAATCGGCCAAATCCCCCGAAATCGACTTCGACGAGGTCTCTCAAAGATTTCAGGGTGTTCTCGACAAGTTCGCAAAACATGCAAATGAATCCAAATTGGGAAAGACAAATCCTCAAATTTTCGACAACTTACAAGTTGAGACTCCAGACGGGGAGCTTCCATACACGGCCGTAGCAATCACTGCTTTAAAAGGACGTAACTTCATCATGACAGTTTTTGATCCTGCTAACGTCAAGCATGTTGTCAACGCAGTGTTGGCTTCAGATTTGAATATGAACCCAGTTCTTGATCCTTCGAACAAACAGATGTTGAAGGTGCCCTTGCCACCCGTGACAACAGAGTCTAAGAAGGAAAGCATTAAACAATTGAAGGCTGTTTTTGATAAATTCAAAAACGGGGCAGGTGGATCAGGAAAACATGCGCATACTCTCTCGGCTATCAGAGCAGATATCAAGAACAAGATATCCACCAAGAAGAAGATGAACGACCAAGAACAGGCACTTTGGAAGAAAGTCGAGAGTGTGCACAAGGAGTACGTGAAGAAGCTTGAAGACAGCTTTAAAGCAGCCGAAACAGCTATAATGAAATAAACTCAGAAGCAAATGCCTTCTCCGACGAACAAACGCCTCTTGTAGCGGTCACACCACTTTATAATTCGGAGGCTTTCATCGATTATTATCTGGGATGAAACGGATCCCTCGCACAAGCAATAAAATTCATAGTTTTGATCTGTCAAAAGAATCCCCGTAATGAAATCCTCCTCCGTGTGTAAACGGGAGTACGTAAGCTTTTTCGATTTGAATCGTGGCATGTCATTTTCGTCTCCCTTCGAAATTATTAGATTCGAATAGAGCGATATTATCAGGGAGGAATATTGGAACTTTGATAAGTTGGAAAAAGCTGTCTCTTGTGTAATATCATCAATAAAGATCTGATTATACTCCTTGCGTTTGTAAATGAAATGCTTAATTGTTGAAATCTTGAGCTCGCCCAACACTGTGCTTTTGCCGTTCGACAAAGACAATTCCATCCCAAGCCTCTTTGAAAACAGTTTCTTTCCTTTTATCTTTGCAACTGCATAGTTTGCTGCTTCTTTCATGTTGAAGAAAGAGTTCTTGTTGCCACTTACGAGAATAATAGTCATGGGTCGGTCACAAGAGCTAAGCAGAAACGTCTTGACATAGCAGTGAAGAAACCCAGAATTATTGAACTCGGGCATACATAGTGGAATCCATAAATCTGCGTCTTTGCCTGAGGTCAAAGACTCTGAATTCAGTCCTATGATATAGAGCAAGGTAGATATATCTCTGCTTGTTAATTTATGATTTCGCGGGCGTAAGTGTGTTACAACTCTGTCTTCCATGGTGATGAATCCAAAAAGGAGATCAGCTGCCACAAGCGTTATCTCTTCCGTCATGTAGAGCTTGTTGGAGATTGTAGAAACAAAATCCCCGTCTTCCTTGGGTACTTTGAGGTTTTTGACAGAGAGAAGAATGTCACTGAGTTTAGTACGACATGTATTGCTGATTCTAACACAGCGGATGGAATTGAGGGAAGCCCCGATTGAATATGATGTATCAATTATCCGAGCATTTTCATCTGTGGAATGAACACCGTAGGTAAGTTTCATGGCCAAAGTGTCGAGCGCGTTGAAGTCTTGAGTGGTTAAGATTCTTCGTAGATCATAATTCATTCCGGATTCGAATTTCTTCACTATTACTGCTCGTGAAAGCACGGCAAGCATATAGCTATAAAGGAACTCCAACTGATTTTCTAGGATTGATTTATTGCTTGGGGCACTTGAGTTTATCTCGTGTGGGATTTTGGAAATTGCTACCAATATAAGCGGGTGTTTATTCTTGGCCACGATTCTAAGCAGACCCAGCGATACTGAAGTGACCTCCTGCTTCAAGCCATCCTGGAAACTGGCAATTATTGTTGTTATTAGCCCCATGTATCCCAAAAGAACATCGTCATTGCCGTGTAAAGAGTAGATGGGCTTTCCCGCCGCTGATAGAATGAAGAAATGTTTGAGCTTTGCTTTGAATTCATGATTCAGTTTGTCTACAAGCACCTTCAGTCGCAAATATTCCTCGTCAAGACAGGTGTCGTCCTCTGTAAGCAGGTTATAGTTATTGAAGGTCTCATAGCTCTTATCTCGTCTATGGCCTGTAGACGACATCAAGTTGTTGAAGAGATCTGGAAGCTGAATGGCAGCATTACTTTGATCCGAGAACGAGTCGTCATCAGAGCTGACTCCACTGCCAAAATGCGTACTGAAATTGCTGCCGAGTGACGGCATATTCAGAGTAACAGGGTCCAACTCATCTGGCCGGTGATCTAGCTCACTTGTGGAGATTTCTGCTTGGTCGGCACTTTTTAAGCACACTGCAGTGATGGCGCCTGCTGCATGCAAATTTGCCTCCGGGTGCATCCCAGTTTGGGAAATGAAAGAGAGGGCATTTCGGAGGCTCGGGGCCTGCAGTGGATGTTCATAATTATGGCCCGACATTCTTGCGGTCAGTTGATTCTGGTTGAGAACCACGATCCTCGGTGCAACGAAATTTCAAAAGAAGAGTCGTTTCTTGAAATATGGTCAAATTTGAAGAGATTTGTGGGGACTCGATTCTTTTAGAGCGCACGTTGAAATCCCAAAACACGAGATCTGGGAGGTTACTCTGGGCCAAAGCGAACGGATTAGACTGATGTTTCGAGGGGGATAGACATGTGGCTCTTGAGCGGAATGCAAAACAGTCTGGTATTGCTTGCAGGCAGTGGCGTTGATATGATGTGACTGCTAACTTGTGAATCTAAAACGTGGGGACACCGATGTGCGCACTCACCACTAGGAACGCGGATATGGTAATTATACAAGATACTCGTGTGCCATGTACAAATGCGTTTGACGCAGTATGTTTATCCTAGAATATACGATAGTATACATTGAGTGGCACGACTTTGTTTGTCGCTTCCTAAGTGGCCGAGACCTTTGTGGAGAAGTCAGTTCTGATTGTGTTTCAGGCAAACTGTGGACAAGGATCCACTAGCTACGTCGTAGGTGAAAAATGCTCCAGCAGGCGAGCCGAAATGAGGCGAATAAGTTGAGAATCTTCAATTGCTTCGTAATCTACGTAGATTCCATGACTGTGTTGGTTTAACGACGGAGAAACACATACCATATCAAGAATACCACGAACAAGCCAGCGCCCACGATCGGGACGTACTGTTTGATCATGGCCTCAAAGTTGATGCGCTGGGCCTTCTTTCTGTACTTGATCGAGTCATTGCGCAAGTTCAGAGACAAGTCGCTCATCTTGTCCAAAGAATCGCCCCTGTACAAGAGGTCCTCGATGTTTTTCGTCATGACCTTCTTGACGTCTGCCAAGTCGGTGTTGAGGCGGTCGAGGTTCAGCTGGGCCCGCTGGTCCTGGTAGATTTTCTTGGTCTTGCTCAAGAAGTTGTCGAAAGAGCTGAAGCCAAACGGTCTTGCGGAGTTGCTGAGCGCCTCGCGCCCGTGGATGTGGCCAAACTCGTTGCTGACTTCGGTCAAGTACAGGAAGGCCAAGTTTCTCGGGTACGACTTCTCGCAGATGGTGAGGTAGATGACGTTGCTGCTGATGAGGTAGTGGATGTTGTAGCGGCCGGACTCGATGGTGGCCTGCGGCTCGGAGTTGGGGGTTACTCTGCTGATGATGATCTTGCATTTTTTCTTCTGCTCGTTGAGCTCCGGGTCCACTGAGTCGTCCACAGACCCGCAAAGAGGGAGTGCTGCCGGGTTAGTACATGGCGTTCGGAGGCACACGCGTCGAGATCTAAGCGTCGGGTGTGGGTGTCCGGGATTTGAGCGTGGGGTGCGGGGCCTCCGAGATCCAGTGCGGCCGCCCAACTGGTGCCGCCCACGGCGAGGACAAGGATGGCGGGCAGGGCATATACGTACCGTCGTATCGATAGATCAACGTGGACTTCACCATAGTGTGTTCAAAGACGATCGGAGGGGCGGAGAGGCGGGGGTGGTGGGGGCTCTGTTCTTTGCAGACTCGGAGGCTGGTGCTGGAGGGCTCTGGTACTGAGCTGGCCCGATGATGCAGTGGTGGGCATGGGGCCGGAGGGCCCGCGCAGCTCTGATCTCTGGGGAAGCCGTGCGCGCGCCGGGCCAGGGCCTGGCAGCAGGGCGGTCCGTTCGAGAGCAGCCGGGGCTGCGTAGGGCGACACTTTTTTTTTCTGTCGCCGGCCGCAATCTCTGTGGATCGGGCGGTCCGGGCCCGGCGGCGGTCTCTCGGGCTGTAAATGAAAAAAATAGCATGGGCATGTCTGTCTTGCCTTGCCCTGTCTTGCCCTGTCTTGCCCTGTCTTGCCCTGAGACTGTCTACTACAGGGCGCGGCGGGCGCCGATGCGGTCGCACTCCAGGGCCGATCGCACCTCACCAGAAGCCTGTAGCAAAAGAGCACCCGCGCCATCTCCCGTTTTCAACACCACCACCAACCCAACGTGCCACGCTCCGCCGAGCCTCTGTTGAAAAGAACCCCCACGCCCGGCAAACCCCCACCACGGCCGAGCCAACAAACCGCCGAGCCAACAAACTGCCAAGGCCCCAAAACCGCCGAGGCCCCAAACCCGCCGAGGCCCCAGAACCGCCGCAGCGTGGCTTTGCACTCCCCTCATCTGCGCACGGCACCATGGATCTCTCAAACCTCTCCAGCACGCTCCCGCCCACAAAGTCGCTCGAGCTGGTCTCGCTCGGCACCCTCACCGGCGAGCTCACGGACGAGTTCAAGAACGCGGCCAAGTCCGTGGCGGCGCTCTACAACGCGCGCCCGCAGAAAAGCGACCGCGGCCCCGGCGCCACGGACGTCCAGGCGGAGTTTGCCACGGCGGCCAAGGCCGTGGCCTCGCTCTACCGCTTGGGCACGAGCTCCGGCGTGCTCCTCATGCACAAAGGCTACTTGGAGTGCTTGGACGAGCTCCTCGCGGAGATTGCCAGCGGCGAAGACATCGAGAACTGGGCACTCACGAAGCGCGCCGAGCTCACCAACTTGTACACGCACAAGGACGCAGCGCGGGCCGGCCCGCCCGCGGCGGCGCTGGAAGCGCCGGGGCTGGCCGGGGCCGGCGACCACGAGTTCACGTTCCCGCCCGAGCTCGCGTCGCACACGCCGTTCCGGCCCGGCGTGCCGCCGCTCTCGGTGAGCTTCCACGCCAAGCACCGCAAGGCGCCCGGCAGGGCCGTGCCCGCGGCCGCCCCCGCGGCGCAGCTGGACGCGGACAGCGACGCGTCGGACCTGGGCAGCGACCGCGACGCGAGGCGGAAGCGGCGCGCGGCGAGGGCGCAGCAGGACGCCGGCAAGAGACGGAGACGCGACGTCGCGAAGCGGGAGGCGCCGGGCGGCGCCGCGTGACGCCGCCGTCTACGTGGGCGGGAGCGTGCAGGCCGACGATACGGGGCCACGGTACATATATATATATATATTCTGGGAAGTCGCCAATGCATGCAGGGCCACGGGCCGGGCCGCTAGTAGCCGAACAAGCCGTCGGAGTTGTCGCCGTCGTCGGGGTCGTAGCTGTCGTAGTCGTCGGAGCTGCTGGCGGAGGCGGCGTCATCGGAGCTGGAGCTGTCCCCGGCGGCCTCCACGAGCCCCTCCAAGGTCAAGCAGAGCAAGGTGTCGCCCTTGGCGTGGGTGCCGCGGGGCACGTCGTGCGTGGCCTCGACGTAGCAGTTGGTCAAGCGCGAGCGGCTGCGCACGGTGGCCGCGCGGCCCACGATGGTGTTCTCCAACAGCACGTCGTCCTCGACCACGGCGCCGTCGAGCACGACGGAGCCCGTCACGCGCACGCGCTTGCCGATGGTGCAGTGCGCGCCCACCACGGACCGCTTGACGTTGGTCTTGTCGCCCAAGCGCGAGGCCGCGCCCACCATGGAGTCCGCGCCCACGGCGGCCGCGGCCTTGTCCTTGGCGCCCGCGGGCCTGTCCTTGGCGCCCGCCGTGTCGCGCGCGTGCCGCTGGAGCAAGTGGCGCGTGGCCTCCATGTACCCCGCGAGCGTGTTTGCGCGGAGGAAGACGGCCTGGCGCGGCACCTCCACGAGGCCCACGCTCAGGCCCCAGCCGGGGCTCTGCCACTCGCGGCGGGCCAAGTCGCGCACCACCTTGATGAGCGGGCGCAGGGCGAAGTACGCGTCGCCGAACTTGGCGGGCACGCTGCGCAAGCGCGCCGCGAGCACGCGCGCGTCGCCAAAGAACACGGCGCCGTTGGCGAGCCGCGTGCTCACGGCGGGCGTGGCGTGGCGCCACAACATCTGCGTGCGCACGGCGACGCCCTTGTGGAACGCCACGTCGGCCGCGGAGTAGTAGTCCAAGAGCTGCGCGCGCCCGCCGCACGGCAGGCCCGAGTACACGGTGTAGCTGCGCGGGCCCGCGCGGTGCTTCTTGTCCTCGGGGCCGGGCCGTGGGCGGTAGCACACGAGCATGCCCAAGTCCGCCGCGCGCCGGCAGCGGTACGCCTCGATCAACACGTGCGGCGGCAAGTCCGTGACGAGGTCGCAGGGCAACACCACGAAGTGGGCGAGCGGGCCGGGCGCCGCGTGCTGCGCCACGTACTGGAGCGCCTGCCCGCTGGCCGCGGCGCCGTGCTCCGCCACGTCGATGCCGCGGAGGAACCGCAACACGTCGCTGGCCACGTCCAGCACGTCCGGCGCCAGGGCCACGGCCGCAGCCCGGGCCGCCTTGTAGCGCGCCACGGCGTCGCGCACCGCCGCGCCGGCCGCCGCGTCGCAGAGAAGCGTGACCTTGGGGAAGAACGCCTTCTCGCACCAGTCCAACACGTGCTCGAACATGGGCCGCTGTCCGACGGGCAAGAGCGCCTTGGGCGCCCCGGTGGCGCGCTGCTGCGAGAACGGCGCCAACTGCTTGCCGGGGCCGCAGAGGATGACGGCGTGGAATTCCATGGGTGGGTGTGTGGGGGGCCAGATGGATGGTGGCAGGAGGAGGACCAGGCGAGCACAGGACCAGGAAAGCGAGGGTGGTGGAGGGCCAGGGCGGTGGAGGGCAGGGCGCGCAGAGCCGGGCCCGCAGGCCCTGGGGCCCGCGCTCGGGTTTTTTTTTTTTTTGGCCTCTTCCCTGGCCCGCCGCCGCCCGGTCACGTGCGCCCGCCGCAGCGCTGGGTGCTGCCAGGGCACGGCCAAACGGCGGGCGCGGCGGGCAGCCCAGGGCGAGACGGCCCCGGCGGGGCCTCCGCCGTGCCGCGGTCCCGCTGCCGTTGTCCGCTGGCTTTTCGGGGCCGTGTGCGTGGACTTGGCCGGGCACTGCCGCAGGGCCTGGTCCTGGCGCTGGCCCTGGCGCTGGCCCTGGACGGGCCCTGTCCTGGCCCTGGCGCCGCGGCGCGCCCAGAAGTGATTGCCGCACGCCGCCTGCCTCGTGCCAGTGGAATCCACCACCAATCCACCAGTGGCAACCAGTCGCAACCACCCTGACCTCCTTGCAAGCGCCTTGCAACTGTCTGCCAACTGCCCGTGGAAACGCCAATCACAGCGCCCGTGTAAAATCCCGTCTCCTGTGGAATCCCGTCTCCTGTGGAAACCTATATTCCGTTGACCTATTGACTCCACCTCTGGACATACCTGTGGACATACCCGGAAACCACCTCTGGCAACCCCCCCTGGACACAACCACGCCCAGCACCGCGAGATCGCACCCCACACGCCCGCCGCCCGCAGCACCAAAATGAGTCAAGACAGCGACCCGCTCTTGGCCGCGTTGCACAACGACGGCGCCGAGCAGACCCCCGAGCAGGCCGCACAAACCGCCGCCCAGACCGCCGCCCAGACCGAACAGCCCGCACAACCCGAACAACCTGAGCAGCCCGAGCAGGCCGCCGAGCACCAGGAGCGCGTGCGTGCGTTGGCCAAGTTCAAGGACAAGTTGGTGGAGCACCGCAAGTGGGACGCGCGGCTCAAGGACATGCGCTTGAGCATGCGCGACTTGCTGGCGTCGTACGACAAGACCGAGGACGACATCAAGGCGTTGCAGTCCGTGGGCCAGATCGTGGGCGAGGTGTTGAAGCGGCTCTCGGACGACACGTACATCGTCAAGGCGTCCAGCGGGCCGCGCTACATCGTCGGCTGCCGCAACACCATCCCCAGGCACGGCTTGCAGAACGGCGTGCGCGTGTCCTTGGACATGACCACGTTGACCATCATGCGCCTCTTGCCGCGCGAGGTCGACCCCTTGGTCTACAACATGACCACGTTCGAGCCCGGCGAGATCTCCTTCAACGGCATCGGCGGCTTGGCCGAGCAGATCCGCGAGTTGCGCGAGGTCATCGAGCTCCCGTTGAAAAACCCCGAGTTGTTCACGCGCGTGGGCATCAAGCCGCCCAAGGGCGTCTTGTTGTACGGCCCGCCGGGCACCGGCAAGACGCTCTTGGCCAAGGCCGTGGCCGCCACCATCGGCGCCAACTTCATCTTCTCGCCCGCGTCCGCCATCGTCGACAAGTACATCGGCGAGTCCGCGCGCTTGATCAGGGAGATGTTCGCCTACGCCAAGGAGCACGAGCCGTGCATCATCTTCATGGACGAGATCGACGCCATCGGCGGCCGCCGCTTCAGCGAGGGCACCTCCGCGGACCGCGAGATCCAGCGCACCTTGATGGAATTGTTGAACCAGATGGACGGCTTCGACACCTTGGGCCAGACCAAGGTCATCATGGCCACCAACCGCCCGGACACCCTCGACCCGGCGCTCTTGCGCGCGGGCCGCTTGGACCGCAAGATCGAGATCAGCTTGCCGAACGAGGCCGGCCGCTTGGACATCTTCAAGATCCACACCGCCAAGGTCTCGAAGCAGGGCGACTTTGACTTCGAGGCCGCGGTCAAGATGAGCGACGGCTTCAACGGCGCCGACATCCGCAACGTCATCACCGAGGCGGGCTTCTTCGCCATCAGGGACGAGCGCGACTACATTGTCCAGAACGACTTGATGAAGGCCGTGCGGAAGGTCGCCGACGTCAAGAAGTTGGAGGGCAAGTTGGACTACGAGAAGCTCTGAGACGGCGGCTCGAACTGTATAGAGCATAAATCCAATGATAGTGTTTGCGTGCGGTTGCGACTCGCTGTATGTACATGGGGAGCGCGTGCTATGGGGCCTGCTCCTTCTGGGCCTCGATCTCATCCATCACTCTCGCAAGGCCCGGGTCCCTGGCCAGCGAGAGCACCTCCAAGTGCCGCAAGAGCGCGGGGTGGTCCACCTTCGCAAGGTGCTCGGCGATTCTCGTGCCGATGTACTCCTGCGCCTCCTCGGACAAGGGCTCGAGCTTCTTGACGGGCGCCTTGGCCTTCTTGGCCAAGTACGCCTGCTGCTCCTTCGACAACGGCATCGCGGGCGCGTTGAGCTTCCGGGCCTGCTCCTCTGTGAGCGTCCTCTTCTTGTAGCGCGAGTAGGGGTTCCGGAGCTCCGCCAAAACGCCCTTGGGAAGCGGCGACCGGGCGATGCTTTGGAGCTCGTACGTCTTGAGGAACACGGCTTCGCCTTCCGTCGACAACTCGTCCGTCTCCGCCTCCACGGGCGGCTTGGGCCACGGGATCTCGATGTTCTCGTGGTGCTTCACGAATCGCCGAGGCATCCACTTGTAGTACTTGGCATCGTAGTACTTCTCCTTGTGCACGACCTCGTCGGCCACCACGTAGGAGATCTTGCCCTGTTCGTCTCTGTCCTTGGCGGCCAACTTGATCTGGCTCGCCGGGAATTCCTTGGGGATCTCAATAAGAAAACTGGTCTGTTGGGCCGACCACATCGACCGGGGCGTGAGCTTCTTCTCAAGGATGTCGGCCAACATGTATGTGTCGTTTTCGGTGTTGTAACGCACCACAGATGAGACCTTGCCTTTGTGCTCGCCCTCGGCGACGTACGCCAAGTCGCCCGGGGCGATGCCAGCTTTTTCCAAGGTGGTTTTCTTGTCCTTGTCGGCGACAAATCGGTCGTTCTCGAAAGTTGGCAACGAAGGGTTTGGACGCAGCGCCCGTAAGGCCGGACGCAAGTACTCCGGGTACCTGGCCAAGTCGAACTGGAACCGTTTTTTGGCTGTGTTCCACGACATATCGTTATTTATTGGTATACCTAGCGCTACGGCTTCGTTCAATACGGTAACTAGGAGGCCCGGTGAGAAAATTTTTGGGTGCGTCACGTGACCCGCGGGTTCGAGGTTTCTGCCCATGGGCCCGTGCGGGCGCGGCGCCGGCTGCCCACTAAACGCTGTGCTGCGTCACCTTACTCGGTGCAGATATTAATGAACTCTTGTTCGTTGACTGTGATGTTAGTAATTGGGTCATGCATGCCTCAAAATTGGACGAAGCCCGGCTGCTAGTTCGCAAGCGGGCTTTCGCAAATTGAGCACCATCAAATTCACGATGGCAGATGGTGAAATAATCAATCAGATCAGGGTAACATACTCTCTCCGTCCTCGTCTAGATCAAACTCGTCGATCATTGCCCGTAGCTCTTCGTCGGTCAAATTCTCGCCCAACTCCTTGGCCACCCGCTTCAAGTTTCTGAAGCTGATTTTGCCGGTGCCATCGTCGTCAAAGAGCTTGAATGCTCGGCGTATCTCCTCCATGGGGTCCCTATTTATTATTCTCTCTCCGACTAAAAGCGTTAGTATGGTGGCAAACACACCAATGTGCGAAAAAGGTCATTCCGTGGTCCACGGCGATGGTAACATACCCGCATGGAAGAAGTTCTCGTACGAAATCAAGTTCCTGTCGTCACTGTCGTATTCGTGGATGATGTCCAAAACCTCTCTTTTTGACAATTCAAAGCCCAATGCACGGAGCGCTACCTTCAACTCGTGGTAGTCGAGCAAACCGTCATTGTTCATGTCGAATAACGAGAACGCCTCGCGGATTTCCTGTTTCTGCTCGTTGAGAAGCTCCATTTTCAAGTTCCCAAGCCCTTTCTTCAGGCCACTGATTCCTGCACCGCCTGAGGACATCGTCTGATTGTTCTAATGTATGGGGCCTTTGGTGTATTTAAATATGAAAGACACTATTGTCAGCAGGTATACGACAGGTCGATTGAGTGAGCTTGGCCCTTGTGTTTGGAAGAAAGTGTATTTTTTGTAGACCAGCTCTCGCGATCTGCATTCCTGTGTTTTCGTCTGGGCTACTAGCACCATGAATGCGCGCAGTGTTTACCTCGTTCTCGAATTCTGAAAGTGCCGCGTTCCCAATGTTCTATCAGAATATACCCCATTTGGGCCCAAAATCTTCCCTCAATAAATTTTATCCAATACACTTCAATGTCAATGGAAATAAATTTTACTGAAAAAAAAAAATACGTTTGGTGGTTGCAATTTGCTGCTTCCCTCTTCTCAGTCTTCAAGTCCTTCTGATCAAAGCGCGCACCACTGGGGGCTCCCTTTATACCTACCTTAATCTTAACTCAAGATTCCTTCCTAGTCTATAGAATACGAGGAAATGGCACCCGCTTCCATAGGTCAGCGCGTAAATGTGCGCGGTGACTCTGGAACCGTGCGTTATGTTGGGGCCACCCAGTTTGCGCCAGGTGAATGGGTCGGTGTAGAATTAGACCATCCACGCGGGCGAAATGATGGTGCGGTGCAAGGCGTCAGATATTTCGACTGCCAAAAAGCAGGCAACTACGGTGTCTTTGTTCGCGCTGAATTTCTAGAACAGAGAGCGCCTGAAGGCTTGAATCTGATTGTGCCTGATGCAAAGGTCGTGGTGAACAAATTGCAAGTCAAGCTCAAGGCGGCCGTCAATGAGATTGGAAAATGCAAGGAAACTATCGCATCATTACAGATAGAATTGGAGAATAACAAGCGGCTTCGTGATGAGCTCGAGGTCTCTTTGGAGCAGTCCACGGTAGAACTGGAGTACCTCCAAGCGCAAAATGGTGAACTTCTTCAACTGTTGGAGTCTCTTCGGGAACAGTACGATCATCTTTCGGCAGACTTCTCCATTGTCAACGAAGAATTGGAGATACACAAGGCTTTGGAAGCGGCTGTGAGCTCTCTGTCGCCTCAAGGCCCCGTTTCCTCCGATGATTTCCAGATTCTTCTCCAGCATAACAAAAAGCTAGAGCTTGCGATAACTTCTTTGAAGGGGGTGTCTGAGGAAGCGCAGAATTCAAGAGCTGAGATTCTTAAACTTCTCAATACAAAAGCCAACGCCTTGACTACGTTGGAAGAGTCACATAGTAACATATCAGAGAAGTTAAAGGCTTCAGAACTTATCATCACCCAGCTTCATGAAGAACTTGAGATCTCTGCAGAACTGAGCCTGGTTATAGACTATCTAACCTCAGAAAATGAGGTCTTGCAAAATCAAGTTCTCGAGCTTACCCAGTCTGTGAAGGAACTCACGGAACTCCATGAAATAGATAAAAGCATAGAAGAAAACCATGCGCTCGTGGAGAAGGAATTCCAAGGTTTAGTCACCACACTTAAAAATGAGATTCTCAGCCACAAGAAACAGCTCGATAAGCTTCTGTCGGTGAATTCTCTGCTCGTGAAAGAGCAAAATGAACTCAGAAAGAAACTTCGAGACGAAAACTTACCTTTCAATGCCCATGAGTTCGAGCAACTCGTTCTTGAGTCTAAGAAGTTAAAATTGACAGATTCGAAGACCAAATTTGTAAACTCCATCATACGAGAAAATCTCGCTTCAATTTCGGCACTTCCACCACAATTGGTTCCAAACAAATACAAGGATCAAACCATGTTGATTGTAACCCTTCAGAAGTGTCTTTCCTCGTGTTCTGCAATACTCTCACATTTACAGGCCTTATCATTTTCTAGCTCCATGTGCCAGGCATGTTATTCTTTTGAGAGGCTTAAATATGCCCTCTCATACATGAAGAGTGTCATAGAATATGCTCACTACAACTCTGAGAAAGATAATGAAAAAATCAAGGATCATGTATATTTCGTGAGCTCACGTCTTGATGACTGTGTTTCGCGATTTGTCCCCGATGATTTATTCTCTTTGGACTTTTCATTTACCACAGAATCTTTTGAATTCATAAAGAGTACCTGCGAAAATATTGTTGTGCCGAGGTCTATTAAAGCACACTATGTCTACTCGTTTTTGCATTGTGAGGTTAGACTCGCAGTCGAGATATTAAGACACATCCTAAAAACTCACCCTCATGATAATTCCACACTTGAGGGCTTCGAGAACAACTTATCGGATTTCATCTCGAAAGGATCGAAATTGGTGACAATATCTGCCGAGCAACTTGATCTCCTCAAAGATAACTTAGATAAAGATCTCAGTGAAGATTATTCGCTCTCACAAAGGGATGTCAAATTTTTTCCAGTCATTTGCGATCTTTTAAAGGAAGTAGAGTCAGAAATTGGGCTCGAGGAAAATGAACTCATCCAAAAATTCAGTGACTCTTCGATCAACTTGAGTGAGGATGCCAGAACTCTCGAAGGTCTTACAGATGACCTTTTGAAAGGTTTCAAATTTGAAGATGTATCCTATCATGCAATTTATGAGATTGTTGCTGAAATTTCCAACAATGATGCAAGTATAGATACTGAGGCAACATCCGAATTGGAGTTTCAGCTTTTGGAAAAAACTCAACTGATTCAAAACTTGCATCTTCAAATTGAACTCTTGGAGAAAAATATGATTGGGTCTCTTGCTGGCAAGGAGACAGAGCTCAAAAAAACCGAGAAACTTTTACTCGAAGTGAGGGAGGATTATAAACAGTTGGATCAACAATTGAAAGACTTACTTCTGGCCAATGAAGATTTGCTGGCTCAATTAGACACTTTGCGTTCTGCTGATCATCTCTCTGAATATCAACAAATTCCTGTCTTTGAAAATCTCAAGGCAATGAGAGATTACACCAGCACGATGTCATTGATTGACGAAATTAACTTGTTAAAAAGAATGGTATGTATCAAAGGATCGACACCAAACACACCTGCCTCGAATGAAAGCTGGCTCGAGGTGCCTCTCACGAGACAGAAGCAACCTGTTAACAAAAATACAGGTATTGGCCTTCTCCAGATCGCGCAAAAGAAACGCAAAGAGGCGCTAATGATTCTGAAAGCCATTCTCACGAGGTCTTAACACTAGCGTCCTTTCTGCAGAATCAATCTTCTGCCACTTCCGGAGTTGAGGCTGTATTCCGTGGCCATTTAGATGCTAGATCTATGTGTTCCGCTGGGAAAAACCAGTCCAATATCATGAGAATGAAAATGTCCACAACCACAATCAAAAGGTACAATTTGCCCGCCACTGCACCGCAAAAGTAGAATTTCAGTAAACGCGTGAGCAACAGCTGGTGTAGTTCAGTGTCAGCAAGTGATAAATACACGTTCTCGGTCCTTTTCGCGATGTCTTTCCAGCTGTACATCGATGCCACTTCCTTGTGGAACAGAGAGGTATCAATTTCACCAGAGCTCACGTGGTCTATAGCCTTGAAGAGATTCTCCACCAACGAGTCCTCTTCAGGTTCGGCAAAACTTGTCATGTGCTGTGGTAGTACTTCAGGAATCCCTCCGACTTTGGTTGTGACCACGTATAATCCGCAGGATGCCGCTTCAACCAACACAGTGCCAAAAGCTTCAGTGAGGGATGGATGTAGATAAATGTCGCCCTTCACCATCACATTACGCACCTCCTCGTGTTTTACAGCCCCGATCAACGTGACCCTGTCTTGAAGTGAATGTTTTTCCCGCATCTGCTCCAAGTCTAGAAACTTGGGGCCATCGCCAGCTATAAGAAAATCGACATTTGAACGGGCGTGGCATATGTGGGGAACCACAGCCGTGAGCAAGTCAGCGCCTTTATTAGGAAATAGCCTCGAGATCACGACTATAGTTATACGACCTCCCTCAGATTTCTTCTCGTATTCGGGCGCAAAGTCCTCCGAGACCACAGCATTTGGAATCACGGACACTTTTAGTGGATCAAGCGAACCACGAAGCACGGTGTTTTCTTTACATGTGTGCGAAACGCAAATGACATGGCCAATATCGCTGAGAGTAAACTTTAGGATTTTGTTACCCACAATCGACTGCGCGTCCGCAAATCCGAAAAGAGAGTGGTCAGTGAACACGGTTTTTAATCCCATGGTACGGCCGTGAAGAAGTCCTTCGGCACCCATCACCGAATACGACCCGTGACCGTGCACGATATCGATCTGCTCCCTGATAAATATGGTCCTGAGTGTGGGAAACCCCACCAAAAGCGTGGGAAAAGTCGAGCTCCGGTAGAGTTGGGCTAGTGGTACATAGTAAACTCGTAGGCCATTGGTTAGCATACGGATGCCTGTCCTATTGCCGTAGTTGTGTGTGACGATCACCACTGAGTGGCCTAGATCTATAAGTTTTTGTGAGAGATGGTATACGTGAAACTCCACTCCACCGGGTTGTGGATAGAAAAAGTCCGTCACCATTGCTATATTCAACGATCGAGCCATGATGAATGTGACAGAAGCGCGTTACTGAAGGTACTTCCAGGAAAGCCAAAAATTACAGAGGATGCGCTTCGTCTGTGAGGCCTAGCTTCACCGCGTCGCGGTAACTTAAGTTTGGGAGTGCTCAGCAGAGGCCTTCCGCGAGCAGAATGAACCGGCATATGCAATAAAAACTGTATTAGTGAGCTATGAATTTACTTAGTATGTGATTAGGTTATTTTATTGAGCAAAAGCATCGGGGGGCAATGACGAGGCAGAGTTCTTGAAGTTCATGATACACTGATGGTAATCCCAATTGCTTTGTTGGCAGAGCATGAACCCATACTGTAGGCTGAGTTTGGTTTCCAAAAGCACCTTGACGAGCAATTCTTGTTGCTGCGGGCTCAATGAGGTCTTCAACTCATGTGGTAGATCTGCCGTTGTTGGACCACCAAGCGTAGGCACAGCAGGCATGGCCCCTCCCATAGCAATTCCAGGGTTGGCACCAACTGGCGCAGGTGAAGGGCTCGCTGAAGACACGGCTCCATGAGGTGTAGCGGTTGTGCTTTCTGATGGCCTGAACGCCTCGGGGTCGGACTCCGTTCGAACACAGAGTAGATCACTGGCTATCACCATACTGTTGTTAGGACCCGGGATTACGATGATCGAACGGTCGAAACTCTTCCAGCCCAAAGGGATTTTACTTTTCTTACCATGGCTGTATTTTCCTCTGCCTGGTCCTGAGTTCTGGTTCACATGCTGGGTGTCCACGGGCATAGCCACTTCCTCGAAGTTTCCGTGTAGGGTGATGCTGATAGCACCTAGTTGGGTGATTTTAAAGGCTTCCATGCTGTAGTTCTCTGGCTTAGTCATCAAGTCGTGGCGCGTTTTGGGGATTTGCGAAAAGATCTTGAACACTTGCTCTTGACCTGTGGCAACTCTGCCGGCACGCGCCTTGGTGGATGATACTCTCGTCAAATTTCTCGACAGCGGGAGATAGTAGCTGAAGTCCGGAGGACCCTTTGGAGTGGCACCATGAGGCAGCGACGAGTCAACCTGCAAGGAAAACTGCGATTCGTTTTGGTACAACACCATTAGCCCAGCTCTATCGTCGTCCCACATTTTGATGAAGTTTGAGATGAAATTCGTGGAGATGCCTTGCACATCAGCGTCCAGGAAAAACATTGGCTGGGGCTGTCCGAACGGCAATCTCATCATTTGATCAAGTGCCTGTTCATTCCGAAGAACTTCGCCATTCAAGACGACTAATCTAGGGAATACCTTCATTAGCTCGACCTTCGTGTTGAGGATATCATGTGTGTTTGGCGTATCTAGAAGCGGGTTACCGTGCATCACAAGTTCTCTCAAGAAATTGAGATTCTTCTTCCACACGTCAAACACCTTGACCCGGCTAATCTTGTTGTTCTGCAAAGACAAGTTTTTCAACGTGGGAAAGGTATGTGCTAGGGTTGAGATGGACGACAAGTCAGTCAAGTTATTGCTGGACAAGTCTGCACTAGTCACTTCTAGTTTTGAGTCGGCGGCGATTTTCATGAGTGCCGGGAAAAACTTTGACGACGTGGTCATGGTTCCGAAGAATCCTTTAGCGTTCAATGCCGGGTCCTGCTGCACAGCACTGAGGTTTAAAAGCTTCATTTCAGCATTGTAGCGGGACTTGAGAAATATTTCAAGTGTTTGGATAATATCTCCACCAGCCGATCTCGTGGCCCCGGAAACCGCAGATTTTGTGATTTTCAATGAGTTCCCTGCAAACCTGACGCCAGACCACAGAATCAAGTCGTTGGCGTCCTTTTCGGAACGCACGTAGCCCCGCAAAGCCCCTGCGGTGTTATCGACATAGTAGTTCGTAACAGAAACCCTGCATTTTCTTGAAATGAACGATATACATTCCGCTGGCGAGGCACCATTCCAGCCAAAGATCTCGACTGGAATGCCATTCTGGCCTGGGCCAGAAGCAGCCTGTGAATTTATGTTGGAGTTTTGATTAAACCCACCTCTACCTCTGCCTCCGAAACTCATAATGTGTTTTCTCTATCGTTATTGACAGTGCGTCAACTGATTGCCTGGTAGCTTTGTGCGGTCTTTTCGAGGTTTTTTTCATCTCCAAAAGTGAGAAATCCTGTACTTACATGTTATAATTTGACAAGGGACAGCAATGGCTTGCCTCTACGGCGTTTCTAACGGGTGTTTCATAGATGATGTTGGTACTAAAAATCCATGCTGTGATAAGATCAATGTGTTTCAATTGGTATGGTATTTTTTCTTCATTTTTATAGGGAAATGTAATTTATACAGAGAATCTTTTTACTTTGCTCAAAGGTGATTTTCGCACCAGAAGGGGTTGAATTACTAAAGCCTATAAAAGTTCTGATGAAATTGACAATTGCATTATTCTAAAAAGAAACTTGAAGGAATAAAATGAACAAAAGCACGCATAATTACGACCAGAATAAAAGTAAGCCATAAGCCTATTGATTTTCGTTTTTTTGATACTAAATCGCATATATCGTGAAGACTCCTGTTGTAACCTTGGATTACTCGTATACGTACCCTAAGCTCAGATCAAAGATCAATTTCCCCAGGGTTATGAAGCGAGCCGACAATTATATACTTTTTCTCGAAATGCAGCTTCCAGTTTTCCAAAGACTCTTTTTCCTCCAGGGACAAGTCGGCTAAGGTGTCGAGGGGCTCGTTCAATGCAGTGAGCACCGATGGGTCAAACGAGTTGAGCGCCAATCCACGTGAGGCGTCTCTGCCGGCAAAATTCTCATATGGGCCACCGGGACCGTAGAAACCTTTTCCTGCAGTCACATCAAAGACTACACCCTTGATGGCAATGAAAACCTTGGTGTCATTCTTTCCGTCGTATTTCGAAAGCGTAGAAGGCACAAACTTCGTTTGCACCGGGGGCTCCTGGGGCTGCGCAGTCTCGGCCAACGGATTGCTTGTCAAGTCGAGAATGATTGATCTGCTTAGATAAGCTATGATCAAGACGATAAGAATGGTAAAAAGCATGGTGGCTTCTGAGGTTCAAGGTTTGTTGAGTGACCTGTTCTTTCTTTGTGGTTCGCAGAGGGTTAGCTTAACCAGTAGTAGAATGAGAATTAGTCAATCGAAAAATAGGCCCACCGCACGTCGCGGGGTCACTATAAACGACGGTGGTTTTATCTTTTGATACATACAAAGAAGGGGCTCAAAAGGAAAAAAAAAACGACTTTGGCCGTAAGTCGTAGAGCAAAACTTTGGACGCTGTTTTTCTTTTTCTTTGCTTGCCGCAGATCTTATGGATAGTGGTTAAAATGATGTACCCAACAGATTGTGCCCGCGAATAATGGCGGGCCATAATTTCGAATTCCCAAACATAAGGTAATCAGTTTTTCGCAATTTGCTGGGATTGATCCATCCGAAATTCAAGCACAGCATATTCAGTTTCATCTTATACTTAAGTACCAACTCGAAAGAATATGTTTATCTGACTACTCTCATAAGTTTTTGTTTGGATTGGCTCTGCTCGCAGTCGCACTGATTTCGCCAAGAGCCATGCGTTAAATTTCACTGAAGATTCGAGTCTACCAATATAAAACATACCGCAAAATGGGAAGAAGTGTCATTACGCTCGACGATTTGACGCCAAACAATTTGGGCACTTTCAAGAAAATCAACGAGGTTTCTTTGCCCACCTCATACCCGGAGTCCTGGTACAAAGAATCACTCGACAGCGCTCAAATAGTTAAACTAGCGTTTTACAATGAACTTCCAGTTGGTGCTATCAAAGGCAAGCTTTTTCACACATCACACAAGCTCCCCAATTTCGAGCTTTCAACCAAGTCCAACATGAACACGAAGATTGTAATGAACGCTCTTTACCTAGAGTCATTGGCGGTATTGAAAGCGTACCGGAACCAGGGCGTCGCAAGTGAGCTCCTTCAATGGATCATTTCTGAGGCCAAGTCAAGATTTGTCCACGAGATTTTCCTTCATGTGCATGTGGAGAATGATGAAGCTATCCAATGGTATAAAAAGAAGGGCTTTGTCCAAAAGGACGAAGTCGTAAAAGACTATTACAAGGAGCAAGGTTTACCTCAGCCTGACGCAGCGATCCTTTCTATCTCCTTCTAGCGCTATTTGAGTAATACATAAGTGACAATAGAAACGATTGATAACTTAGTTTTCATATGCTGTAGCAGCATCGCTTCGTGCTTAATCTTCCTTTTCATCCTCGGTATCCGTATTGATATCCGTGAATATGCTCTCATTGTCGGACTCTCCAATTTCTTCACCCAGTATATTAGCTTTCTTTACCTTCTGGCCTCTCATCGCAGCTAATGCCCCGGCAATACTGTCTTCCTCAGGGTCGGAGATGTCACTATCTGAGTCATCATCAGAGTTTTCTTGACTAGCAGCTCTCTTGACGGCCTCCATATCGACAGGTTGGTTTACTACATTCAACTCTAGTGGAATGTCAACGTCGTTGCCAAAGTAAGAGTTGCTCTTCATGAGCAACCTGAAATGATAGAGTCCTGTTTCTGGTGGAGCCGCCAGAGTGATCTTGATTTTGAACGTGCTGATGACCAAAGTGTCTTCCTTGCCCTGAATCCATTGTTCTTGGGTCAATTCAAGGTTGCTGAAATCGACCTTGTCCAAGGACGCGGCCTCAGAATTTTCGATGAACTTCGAGTCCTTCTGGTTCACGATAAAGCATTCCCAAGAGCTGGCAAGCTTTTGAGGAAAGTATGGTGCGTATGATTGGGGCAACAACGGCGCATCCTTATTTGATCTCAACGGGTCTTTCATGTCTTCGAAAGTCTCTTCCTCAGACAATCTAGATTCCTCAACTTTTGGACAGGACTTGAAGGCAGCAGACTTCACCAAGAACTTCAACACCAAGTGAGTGCTCGAGTTTGGAGCAACTGTACTCTCGCCCGGCACTTTGAAAGACGCGTCCAACACTTTGAAGAACGGGATCTTATTTGCGACGCTCAATGCTATCTCCAATTTCTTGGGATCTTTGATACCCAAGACCTTCCCGGATTCATCCTTGGACAAAGTGAGCAACTTGCCAATCTTTTTAATTGGCTGGGCCTCGACCGTCTTTTGGTCAACATAAGGTAACTGCAACAATTCCTTGTGCTTACCAACTGGCGACGAAGCCTGGTAAATAGCTTTTTGCAAATCATAGGCTGCGATCACCACGTCCAGGACCCGGAATACAGTGGCGATCTCGATGAAGGCTTTGATCAATTCCGGAAGTTTGGCCACGACCTTCAATTTCAAGAGCTCGTTGTCACCGGAAAAGTCTCTGGCAAGATACTCCAACACAAGAGCCCTTGTCTGCTCCACCGTTAAGTTCCCTCTGATGAGCGTGATCTCGCCAGCCTGGAGCATCCAGTCCAAAATGTCAAACGGTGTGAACACCTTCCCAGGGACTCTGTCGGTCAACTGGTGCACGATGAACGTGGCAGTGTCGACGTACAACCCCTTTTTCGTCACCGACTTGACGTTGTTCCACCAGGTGCCCACCACAAGCGGCAACACCACCCCGATCAAGAGAAAGTACACCACGATCATAAGCGAAGAGTACTTGCCCTCCACCAAAAACTTGGGAATGGCGATTCCGTGGGAGATATCCTGCGGGCCGTCGGGGTGGCCGTACAAGCGCAAGTTCTCCTTGGTGGCCTCGTCCGTCAATGCCTTGTACGCGAGACCGATGCGGATGTATGCCTCCTCCATTTCCTTTTTTGCGGCGTCGCTCAAGTCCTTGGCGATCTTGTCTGGGTGGAACGTCAAGGACAACATTCTGTAGCGGGTCTTGATCTCTCGCTCCGTGGCCGTGTATGGCACTTCCAAGATGGTGTAGGGGTCGAAGAATCCCTGCAAACTCACCTCTTGTGCGTAGGTGGTCCAGATGTACGCCACAAGCGCCCATCCAGCCACGACAAACACGAGTTTTTTGTTGAAAACTCGGCTAGAGGCCAGGCTGAACTGGAGCTTGCTAATCTGGGCCGAGTGGGGCAAGTCCAATGCTTGGTGGTCAAGCGAAAGGGCGCCCTTTGCGGGTTTCTGGGCCGGCCGATCTCTGGCGAACAACCCACTGACATATCTATACGTGAGGGGCAACAACGCAAAAACGAGAAGGGCCAACACGAAGTAGGGCCAAGTCTCGGACTCCTCGTCGTATTTGTACTCGGAGGCCATGGTGTTGCGGTGAGAGTCTATGGGGGGGGGGGGGGGGG
>NW_017387731.1:5057063-5126285 GCF_001664035.1 Metschnikowia bicuspidata var. bicuspidata NRRL YB-4993 | reverse complement strand
CGTATCGGTGTAGGTGTCTTTTCGCTGCACGGCCACGACACGTTCACGGTAGGAAAAGGCGCGCGCGGATGTATGGATGTGCCTGTCGCGCGGACGCAATGGGTGCGTGGTTCCGGCAGAACCGTCTAATTAGCCGCAAGCGACCGAGCCTACATTCGGGAGTGGATACGGAAGGAGTATATTCTTGGGGGGTGCAAGGAAAACGCGGCAGCGCGAGACGCTGCCGCGCAGTAGAATTAGACTTAGTGGTGGAACAAACGGATTGGGTTCTCCACGTACACCATGTCGTTCGAGTCGGCGGCCGCGAACACGGCCTTGTCCATGACAGATCCGGAAGGCGCAGCCACGTACTTGACGCCGGACTTGGCGGCTCTGTAGACATTGTCTGGGAATGGGAAGAACGCATCCGAGGACAAGGCGACCTCAGACATCTTGTTCAACCACTCGGTTCTCTCTTCCTCGGTCAAAGGCTCAGGAAGCTCGGAGAACTTGCTCTCGTACTCGGTCTTCTCAGGCTCGGACTTAGGAATCTGGCCCGACACGTACAAGTCGATGGCGTTGGACTTCTCAGGTCTCTTGACGCCCTTGGCCCACTTGAAGCCCAACACTCTAGGGTGCTGTCTCAACCACCAGTTGTCGGCCTTGTCGCCAGCCAATCTGGTGCAGTGGATTCTGGACTGCTGGCCAGCGCCTAAGCCGATGACCATACCGTTCTTGGCGTAGCACACGGAGTTGGACTGCGTGTACTTCAAGGCGATGGTGGCAACGGTCAAGTCAACGATACTTTGCTCGGTCAAGGACTTGTTCTTGGACACGATTTCCTTGAACGAGGAGCCCTTGATGATGGCGTCGTTTCTCTTCTGCTGCAAGGTGATGCCGTAGACCTGTCTGGACTCGAGGTTGTCGGGGGTGAAGTTGGGGTCGATCTTCAAGATGCAGTACTTGCCGCCCTTCTTCTTCTTCAAGATCTCCAAGGCCTCCTTGGAGTAGCCAGGGGCAATGACACCGTCGGAAACCTCCTTGGAGATAATCTGTGCGGTTGGGAGATCGACAATGTTGGACAAAGCGATCCAGTCACCGAAGGAGGACATTCTGTCAGCGCCTCTGGCTCTGGCGTACGCGTTGGCCAATGGCGACAAGTTCTCAATGTCCTCGACGAAGTAGATCTTCTTCTCGACGTCCGACAAGGGCAAGCCAACGGCGACACCGGCAGGCGAGACGTGCTTGAAGGAAGCAGCCGCAGGCAAGTTCAACGAGGCGGACAACTCCTTGACCAACGGCCACGAGTTCAAGGCGTCCAACAAGTTGATGTAGCCCGGGGAGCCGCCCAAAACCTTGAAGGGCAACTCGCCTTGGGACACGTAGGCCTGGGCTGGCTTCTGGTGGGGGTTGGCGCCGTATCTCAAAGGCATCTGGGAGATGTTCTCGGCGTACTGCTTTCTGAAGAAGTCGGAAATGGCAACGTCGTAGTCGGCGGTATGCTCGAAGGCCTTCAAGGCCAATCTGTTTCTGGTGTCCTTGGAGATCTCGCCGGCCTTCAACTCCTGCAAGAACACCGAGTAGTCTTGTGGGTCGGACAAGATGGTGACTCTGGCGTGGTTCTTGGCCGCGGCTCTCAACAAAGTCACGCCGCCAATGTCGACCTCCTCGACCGCCTCCTCAATGGTCACGGCGGCCTTGGACACGGTCTCCTTGAAGGGGTACAAGTTGCACACCACGAAGTCAACCTTGTCGATGCCCTGCGCGGACAAGTCGGCCTCGTCGGTCTCGATGTTTCTGGCCAAGATACCGCCGTGCACCGCGGGGTGCAAGGTCTTGACTCTGCCGCCCAACATCTCAGGGGCGTGGGTGATCAGCGACACATCCTCAACGGGAAACCCGGCTTCCCTGACCATCTTGGCGGTACCGCCGGAGGCCAAGATTCTGACGTTGGCGTTGGCCAAGCCCTTGGCCAAGTCGAGCAAGCCCGTCTTGTTGTACACGGACAAAATAGCGGTTTTTGTGTGGGGCATGATGGATGTAGATATTCTGGTGTTGTCTGGACTAGATAAGGCGCAGCAGGTGGTGCAAACGGTGGTTCTCTTCTCCGGTACGGGGGCGGGGGACAAAAGCTAGCGGGCAGCGATTGGAGGGATGCAAAAGACAACTGGTGGTGAAGATGAGTTCACGGGTTCAGGAGGAAGATAGTCACTGGCAGGCGCACGCAATCTGAGAGGGATCTGGGGTCTTAAACGTTGCGGAATTTTCTGGGTGAATTTTCCACAGATTGAAATTAGAGGCACGGGTGTGCACTCCTAATTCGCGGGAGTCAGAAAGCCCGCTCCGCGCAAACGGTGACTCGGGTACCAGGCCGGCGGACCAGTGGAGGGCGGCTTGTCGGATTTTGGTGGGGCTGCCGTCAAAACGGGGGATGCCGGTGGCGGCGCAAGTGTGACAAAAAAAGCAACTCGACCGGTGTCGCTCGTATTTTTGGGGTTTCGTGGCACATCTGGTGGGGGGCTCCAGGCATAATATCACCAAGCCTGTGCCGGACCTTGGATCTGGGTCGAGCCACTCAGTCCTCACCGGGCGAAAAATTAGGCCGCCGCACTGCACACAGCGGGGCTCGACCACCCCAGCAGACTGGGAATGACTCTTCTCGGCAGAAAATTAAAGGGCCCGATTCGATGCGTTCAGAATCCGCGTGAAATCGGCCCGTCGTCGATTCATGCCCCGGGCCCGTGTCTTGGGTACTACAAAGTTATGAGCGTGGGGGCAATGGGTGCTAGGACCGGTCGCACAGGCGAGCCTAGGCAACACACCTGAGGCTTCGGCGGATGCACATGTGTTCTACAGCCAACGTGGTAAAGCGTCATTTATTAAGCCTACTACTTCAAAATCACCAGAAAAGCCTAAGAAACAAAAACATCCAGCTAAGCACGGCTGCGCGCTTACTTTCTGTATCTCCACAAGGACAAGGTGTTGTGCTTCTTCCAAGTGTGGCGACGGCCGGCCTTGGTGTTGTTGTACAAGTGACCCTTGTTGATACCTCTGGATTGCTTACCGGCAGAAGTAAGACCTCTGGCCTCTCTACGCTTGTGCACTGGGTTGACGATCCAGTTGTATCTGGCGTCTCTTCTGATGGCGTTGTGCGATGGGTCGACCAAGATGACCTCAAAGTACTTGTAGGTGGAGTCGGAGTTGACCCAGTAAGAGTTCAACACTCTCAAGTTGGCAGCTCTTCTGCCAACTCTCTCCTCGGCAGTGACTCTCAAGGACTTTTGGTACTTCAATTGAGTAACACCCTGGTTGGTTGGCTTACCGTAAGTGGCACCCTTTGGCACAGGTCTCTTTCTGCCACCTCTTCTGACTCTAATTCTGAAGATGACGAAACCTTGCTTGGCCTTGTAACCCAATCTTCTGGCCTTGTCTGGTCTGGAAGGTCTAGAAGCTCTGTGGATGACGTTTCTCTGTCTGTACTCCCAACATCTAACTCTCAACAAGAATCTGGAGACATCAGATTGCTTCTTTCTTTGCAACTCTTCCAAGTATTTGTAGGCACCCATTTTGTTTGTGTGTTACTGAGGAGTAGAAGGAAGTGAAAGTTTTGCGCCGTTTTTTTTTCCAGGATGCCCTCGCGCACGTTCTATGTGCAGTATCATCTTCGGGTCGTGCTTAGGGCATCAGCCCTGGGACCAGATGCGCGCACGTGATACGTGTACATTTCCGACCTTGCTGCTGATGTCGGGGTCCGTGGACGCCAGGAGAATGAAATCTTAAATTCAGTCTGGAATCTGCTTGGAATATGCGGCACCTCGTGCCTTCGAGATGGATTCTGTGGCTGGACTCAATATCATACTCGTGTCAGAAGTCTGCAGCAAAGCACACCGCGCTTTCGCAGCCATGAATCTTGCATTTCTCCGTAGGAACTCTATAATTAATACGACCATCCAATTCACTTCTGCGGCTGAATCAAATATTGGTCGACTAAGACTTACGCTTCATAAACAGCTGTCTGACATCAGGGCTCACACATGGCAGGGCTTGATATGGCCTGCTGAAGTAGTCTTGTAACAATCCCACCAAACATGCTGTTTCTGCTCGACTCACCGCAAATACCCATCGAGACAGACCAAGTACACACAGTTCGCAACATGGCTTTATCTCTTTTGAAACGAAAACCATAAATACTATTTGACTCACGCTTATTTGTCTGGTCCAATCACAGGATGTACAATTTTTTTCACTACTCTCACTTGATTGTTTAAGTCGGTAGACGGGACTTGATGTTACAAAACTCATGTTTGTAGGGCGTCTGTATAGTGTCTTCCAGCAAAGCATATGTTTGGGAAGTCTCATTACCACCGCCTTCAGCTGAAGCCTTCTAAAAGTCTATGCATGAAATTAAACGCTAAAAAATTAACTTAGCAGTTCTTTTTAAGCACGAGAACGGGCGACGACTCGAGGTGTCAAAAATATAGCAAATGTGCCTCCAAGGTGGTGTATATCATGCGTGTCTTCAACCAGAAAATAATATTATAGGCAAGTCGCGTACATCCTCCTTTATTTTCGAAAAAAAGACACCCACCAATTTTTTGGATCACTTGTTAGTTTTTTGGGTTGGCGTAAGATCGGCGAGCATTGCATTTGGTTTAGAGTTGCACGACAGTCTTATATCTGGTAATCCTACACAAATGCAATAAAAATTCATTTCGTCAATATATTAAGGCTGAATCAAAATAGGACCAGACTAAGCACTATGCCTTTGTTTCCAGTGCCATTGATAATGAGTCTTTTGAATATCGGTTTAGGGAGGCTTTGAATCGTTGGACTCATTGCTCTATATTACAAACTCTGTGCTTTAAATACTTGTAAAATTTTAGGGCCTCAAGCACAAAATTGTGTGAGTTGAAAAATTATTGAGCAAGCTCTCCCTGCCTTGTTTCAAAGCAATACATGTTATATTACATTGGAAGGGAAAATGAGGTCACCCAAAGTTGATTTGAGCTTGAACACGAAGGTGGTGTGAGTAAATGAGTCTTGCGTACTTGGAAAAGTCAGACGCCAAAAACACCTCAAGAATCATTGCCTGTAGCAATCAACGAACGCAAGATGTGAAAGTCGTGTTGCAGCATGACTTTTGATACGAATAATCTATTGTAACTTGAGAAAGCTGACATAAAGCAGTCCTATTGACTGTTTAATATTTTACATATGTATAGCTGCAATCGTCTGTTCGTATCTCAGAATGCACCAATTCATTTAGAGATATCAAGTAAATAACAACACTTAAGCTATGGAATCCAAGTTTGTAAAGGAGTATAAATATCACAGCAGTTACATGAGTTATGAGATCTTTTTGACGAAATTCATCAAATTGCTTTGCAACGTTGAATGGCAAGATTTGATTTCGGCAGGGAGAAATCAATATCATCGTCTGATCCATACTGTCTAACCAGATGTATATGAGTTCCATCTCCTTTCTACTCAAGCCGAAAGATGTACAAGATATCCATGCCCAAAGACTCTCAGATTCTAAGGCTAATATATCTTGTTTTAAGGAGCCTTTCCTCTAACTTGCTACTTCGGCTGAGAGTGCGCAACCACAAGAGGTATCGATTTGGACGGAAATGAAAATTTATATGTTGATGTCAAGCAATGGTGCGAATATTGTTCTACTGATATTAGCAGAAATAACGTCAGTATAATGAGCATGTTCCATTTGAGAAGCTACGAATATTTAGTTTTGAGACAGCGCAACATCGAGGAGCTCCCTTCCACCAACAATCATGACTTGAGGCTCAGAAGATTCCTGGGGAGGGGTCTGAATCAACGAGACTGCAGCAGAAGCGACCTCCGACGCCTTTATCGGGTAAAAAATGTTTCTTCCCAAAAATGTACCATGAATGTGTTTGAACACAGCTGAGCTGAGATCGTTACCAAAACCTTTTGATGCTTCTCTTTGACCAATTAAAGGGCCTGGACGTAAGATGATAGTTCTGGGAAACTTCAATGCGATGATATCGTCCTCAAGGCGGCCCTTTGTCTTGAAGTAAAGAAACGGAGACAGAGCAGAAGCACCAACAGAAGAAACAATGATAAAAGTATTGACACCAGCGTCTTTGGAAGCTTGTGCTATCTTCAAATTTATGCCATGGTCAATATCCACAAACGCCTTTGCTGAGCCTGCTGCACCACGCGTGGTGGCCAAACCAGAGAAGACTATTGATGGTTTTTCATCGTTAATGATATTGACATACTTGTCTGTGTCTTCCTCGACAATTTCCTTGATCTTTTGGCTGGTGGAATTGATGGGCCGTCTCGTAATTGATGTAATGGCTGAGAAACAGCTAGACTTTTCAGCGGTTTCCAAGAACGCCTTACCACACAAGCCGGTGGTTCCAAATATCATACATGACATTGTTCAAGTGTATTTAATTTTTGAGCAGAATACGAAGCAAGTTGTGATAAATCTCTTAATTATTTGGTCTACAATCTCCGTAGCAAGGGAGAAGTGAGGCAACTGCTTGAGTACAAGTCTCTCATTATATGCACACTATATGGTGCAGTTGTATGGTAGGAGATAGTCCACTAGTTCTTGGGCAAAACGCGGCTGAAAATGAGGCGGATTCATCCAAAATTTCTCTCTTCAATGTTACATCTAATTGCACATGAAAAGATGGGTTGTGGTCTGACAGGCGTATATACGTATCAAGTAAGCTCTTTGCCAACGCGCAAATTAGCGACCGGAGCCGGTGACATCTATTCTCAATATAAAGATGGGACTATTAAATGCCAGCTCTCAAATGTCTGCTCCATGATTTCAGATCCTTTTTGAAAAGTTCTTTTTATTTGAGGATACACATGGTACTCTTAATACTCTTGAACAAGCAGTTGCCTGAAATATATTTATACATTTGGATTTTTTTCCCACAAAAAATATCATATTATAGGGCGCAGGCAGTGGGAGCTCTTCTCTTGATCCTGCAACTGACCGGCCGTATCCCTTGTTTCGAAAAGCGCGCTGCGCAAAGCGTAGGCAATTTTTATGTGGAGTCTGAATCGAAAGGTCGTCTTGCATGAAGATTGATTGTGTGTCAAATTGGAAAGCTCGATCTATGCATGATGATATCAAACCAGACGTGATGCTATAGACTTTGAAATATAGCGTGTCTTCGATGTCTCATCCATAACCCATTCTCGGAGTCAGAGAAAACGACCAAATTTCGTGATCTATTTTGATCCGTATCAGTACTGCAACAAATACAGCCGTAGACAGCTCAATTTGGCTCCTGAACACGATGCCCGGAAGGAGATGATCATACAGATCAGGTTTTTGATTTCAACACGAGCTTTGGTAACTTCATCAACATGGTGGCGCTCCTTTTTTGTATCCTCGAATTTATTTGATCTACTCTCCAAATGAGGAGGCGTGCTCGTATAGGTCTGTAATGGCCATTGGCCCCTATTCTATTAAGACACCCGATTATGTATTCACTCACAACTATATGCCCAACTATGCTGATCCGGAACCTTGCAAAGTGGACTCATGGTCTCCATCAGCCAGGCCAGAGTTCGATAGGATAGAAGGTGACATATGGTTGTCAACAAACTTTTCATCATACTTCTCGGGATGACGTATTCTATAATGTTTCACCGCAGAAGGAAAGAGATCCATTGACCAGAAAACAAGCAAAACCCCGTACCAGAAAGAAATGGTCCACTCAAACACAGCCGACAATGTGTCATTACCTTCTTTCATTAAAACACCGAAAGCGATAGCAAAAGCAACGGCAGCTATAAGCCACACAAGCTTGGCGAAGAAGGAAACCATGTAGAGGTTCAGCCACTTATGCTTGCCAAAAATGACACGCTCATGATTTGGATGTAACCTTTGTGGGAAGTTGCCAAAGATGAAGGAATTCAAGAAATTGAAGAAACACGCCCAGAAAACGAAGAAAATGAAAACACCTACCATAGCCATGTGGACACTATGATATGTGTCGGTCTTGAATATCGCCACCATCAAGATTCCCAATTCTCCGATCACGGCCAGAATGATACTGATGATGGCGAAAATAGGTTGCTTGGAAGAAACATAAGGCTGTAGTTTATGTGCTCTGCGCAAAACGTACTCCATCACCAATGTTCCAACGAAAAAGATTAATTGAAACCCAGTGCACGCTATGAATAAAGGATTGAGGTTTGTAGCCCCAATATCACTGATGTATACGAGACTTTGAGTATCACCATTCATGAAGGCATATATTGGTCTTCCTTGTGCACCCCAGTATGCCAACATAGCTATGAGCATGCCCCACCAAACTACGAGAGCGATGAGCGGGATGCAATAATAGTGGATCTTCTTGAATCTTAGTAGTCTGGCAGTCATTTTGAGGCTTTGAATAAATAGGTCAGCGGTGTGTTGTTTACCCTCTTAATTTGACTGGTAATCAACAGAAAAGTCGTGGTTAGACCTGAGGAAGAAGGCAGGCCAGGGGTTTTGTTACCATATATCAATAGCTGGCGGCAAGTTTACCTCGTCGAGGAATGTCATATGACGGCATATGGCGCATGAGGTCATACGAGTAAAGGCGCAGCAAGAAGGCAGTGCGCTGAAAGATTACTAAAGCTACAAAGACATGTCAGGATAAAGGCAAAACCAAGTGCAAACGATACTTGAATTATAAATACAGCTTCATAAACTCTCCAGAAGTATGTTGCTGGTCTCAATGTATTATATGAGCAGTAGGATCAACCATTATATATGGCCGCTGCTTTGATTTTTTTTTGCTGCGGTTTGCCTATTGCCGCGCTACGTCCGAGGCTGTCTCGATCCATAGCCCAAAAGACCTGCGCAAGCCGCCTAATAATGACCCATAAAAACCAATGAAGTCCAATATTGACCAATAATGAACAGCAATGAACAATGATGAACAATAATGAAAAACAATGAACAATAATGTATAACAATCAACAATAATGAACAACAACAGGCAATAGCTGCACACACTTTGTGGAGTTGTTTGAACCCAAATTCGATTTGAACTCTGGCTGGAGTGTCTATACATGAAGCGCGAAACCATCATTTCATGCACAGCTTTTGGAGGGAAAATGCTGACAGGGAGTACCGAAGCTGACAAGTAGTTCCTTATTCTGACCACGCCGATATGACAAGAAGTTCACGCAAGTTTTTCTGATAGACAAGTACGCGGGTAGTCTCTCTGCCTAAGTGCTTGGAATTGGCTAGGCTACCATGCAACTGAGTGGCTTCTATGGGTTTTCGCCTTAACTGGTACTTGAACTCGGAGTAGGCAACGACAACGCGTTTGCAAATTTCACAGCTGCCCTATCCACCTCCATTTAAGCACATTCGGTTTTGTCATGCACGTAGCTATGTTTCTCAGTGGCTCTAGGATCACCTACTAAAAAATCTTCTGTCTGCTACCAAGAAAACCTTCGGCAAAATTGGAATAAAAAAATACAAGTTAAGCCAGTGAACAACTAAAGGATGGAGGTCAGAAATAAGCGGACAAGACTTTCCAGGGCCCAGGAAACTAGCCCCAGAGCACCGCGCAACTAACCCTTTCGTTATATAAATCTTCAATGCGACACTGATGCGTCAAAGTCAAGATCACGGCACGTGTGCAGTACATACGTATATGTATTCGGACGGTCACCTCGTGATTAGTCATTGCGGGGCACATGTTCAAATTCACTATAGACGACGCAATAAATCGCTACTTATGGCCAAGCCAAGTATCACGACTTCCAAGCCCTGTGGCCAGATTCCTTGGTGGGTCTACACCACGGCCGGTGTCGGATCTATGGCTATGGCTCGAGATTCTCGTCTCCACATTTTGCGGGATCGCAGTCATCGAAGCCATTTTCAAAACGCACACTGTTTTTTCTGACCACAACGCCCCGCTTATCATTGCCAGTTATGGTGCCTCTGCAATTCTCTGCTTTAATGCGAACGGCTCTCCTTTGGCACAGCCGCGGAACGTGATTATGGGCCAGTTTCTCTCGTCGTTGATTGGTCTTTGCGTGCAAAAATTGTTTCTGTTGTCTTCTGCCGGCAGAGACAATTACTGGGCTGGGGGAGCCTTAAGTGTGGCTATACTGTCAGTAGCAATGTCCATTTTCAACTGTGTGCATCCTCCTGGTGGAGCTTCTGCCTTGCTTCCATGCACAAGTGAGGAGATTCAGAGAATGAGCTGGTGGTATCTCCCTGCTCAGTTGGTTTCCTCTGTAGTCATGGTTGCTGTAGCCTGTATTTTTGGTAACATTTTGAGAAGCTATCCTTCGTACTGGTGGTCCGGAGGAATCATGGGGAAGCCGTTAGAAGATACCGAAAAGGACAAAGAAGACGTTCTCCTGTTGCCATCAACTGTACGCAGTGAGAAGTCTCATGCCTTACGCTACGTGGATGGCTTACCTCGAATCGAGATCGACGGCGGCTTCATCAACTTGCCTGCGGGTTTGGAGTTGAGCAACCTTGAGAAAGACTGGCTTACTTCGCTTCAGAAACTGATGGCTAAGCTTGAGTCATAAGAACATTGCATATATCGCAATTAAGAAGAACGTTTGTGATCACTATAACTAAAATTTTAATTAAAACAGGTGAACGTTCGATGCAATGCCTTTGGCAACGTACAATAGGAATACTGTCGTGTGTCATGTTTCATACTGAACCAAGAGTACGTCCCAGATATAGAATGATCCGCTATTAAAAATGAGTATAGTCATTCTAGTAAAGCATCGGGGATCTCTTGACGTAAATACTTTGGACGAACCATGTGTGCGTAATCTTGAAGTGTCTATTTCATCTTAAAGTGTATTCGATGAGGTTGATCTTTCTTTGGCTAGCAATATCAAAAAGCCTTGTGCTATTTATTGAAAACGCAAGCATTTCTTACTTAGAGTTGTACTATACCATCAAAAGTAGACTTGCGTCGCTCGACAGTAACGAGCTTCAGTCATTCTTTTCTTGTGCTCTCTATATTCCACGAGCAAAGCGAAGATGAAAAATAACTTCTTTAGCTGTAATCATCATATTTCTGTCATAAAGTTTTCTTGCTTTTGGTTTTATTATATTCTCCCCTGAAGACACATCATTAAAGGAACAAAACATTTTCCACGTATACATTTCTTTGTTTGGTAAATTCTAATCAAGAGAGCAACATTTAGAATGAAACAGTTTAAAGCCAGCTTATAGATCTGTATCTCTGATTATTTCATTTCTCTTGTAGTTTGGAAGCTCCCATGGGCATGAAGTTGGTGTTGGAAAGAATCTTGCAATTCTCTGTAGTTGTTTCAACCAAGCAGGCTGAAGAATACCTAAACAAGTCATTTACTGTGATATATATGACGTTTAAACCACCTGGATCTGGAACTGTTTTTGCGCGAAAGCTTCTCTAAGTTAAAATCAACAACATATCACGAGAAATGTTGAAGTTCTATCAGACTTCCATTCGAGATACGCTTTGCGTTGCGTGAATATATTGTACTACTATTTTCATTTGTCAAGCTTCGTTCCTCATGGCCCAATGGTCAAGGCGTCTGGCTACGAAAGTAACCACTTCTGTTGGAACCAGAAGATTCCAGGTTCGACTCCTGGTGGGGAAGCTTCTTTTTTTTAAATCAATGTTATGATAATGCCTGTCAAATTTGAGGTCGTTTAATTCACATAGTTGAATGGAATTGGTGTTATGTTTCATTTTGGGGACTTTTTAATCTCTCAAAGACTATACAGCTCTTTCGCATTACTTGTATGTAACCGCATAAGAAGTCGTATTGATTACTATCACGTATACGCGCACAATACTGATTCAAAGGACTTCTCCTAAGAACTTTCCCACTAATGAATATGCATATTTGCTTTCAAACTTGCCTTCTACAGCATTTTGCGCACCCCGAGCAGACATGTAATCAAGACTTTCCACGTAGAACAATCCGTCATGGATCCCACCGTCTTCAACATAAACCTCTAGTTTTCCGTCACCGTCTTTGGTTATCACATCGATGAAATTTTCGATACCGTGGCGAAGGTGCTCTCTTTCACCATATATATACAAAGTTCTTCCTTTTCCGTTGACCGAGTCTACATTGGCCCATTGAGAGGCATAATCATTATCTGTGAAGCGAACAAATGGTGCAACATCTGATTTATCCAAGCCTTCAATATACCAATCTCCCATTGTCGAGTCTGGTGCTCCTAAGTCACCCGAATAATCGAAGTTGGGATCAAGCACCGGCTTTGTATATGGCTCTAGCCAAGGCGAAATCATAACCACATTTTGAGGTTGAGGCAAGGGCGAGAAGTCCCAGTCAAAGTCGGTAAACTTAGAGAAATGTTCACGTGCCTCATCCAGGTAGGCGATGAAGCGGGCCACGGCAGCAGAGAGGTTGACACCACACGAGTCGCCCACCAAAATAATGTCGTCATAGCCTTGCTCGACCATGGCACGATATGCTGCAATAGCTTCGTTAATTTGGGTGGGATACTTTTTTTAGTGGCACGTCAAAGAATAATCAAGAATGGCAATTGATAAGTCTGATCTCTTTGGCTCGGGCACCGCGTAGTAAAGCGCAGTTATGCCCACAAATTGCGTAGCAAATATGTTGAGGCAGTACCCGCCGCCATGCAAGAAAAGAACAGCAGATTTCTTAGGCCCCTTGTTATCTTTTGCACGTACGATCCACGACGTGCGGTTGTTGATTTTATCTCCAAAGCCGTTGAGGCCCACAGTCAAAGGCGACAGTTTGAACTTCTCGAACAATCTTGTCACTGGCATATACATGAAAAGAGCGACATCATCGCGCGTGTAGTTATTGGCCAAGTGATTTAAAACACACAAATGCGTGTTTTTGTAGAGAGAACCCTTGAACTCTTTGTTGGTGCGTTGGAATATTGTGCCCACGGTATAATATTTGATAACTGAAACAAGAATTGCCACGGGCATTGTGATCAACCGCGAGAGGAACCGCAAAGAGAACGTGGCCATTTTGCAGGTTTGAAAGAGTCTCTTACTACCGCCAGAACTATGTAATCTCAGGGAAAAAGAAAAGCACGAGCTGTCTATAAAGTATTATCCGGCCACTTCGTTCAAAATGCACGGCCTTCAGATACGAACACGAATGGCGCTATGTGCCCGACATCGCGCCTTGAGACGCCAAAGATTCGTATGTGCCGGTATTCGTTTGCCGAGCCGACGTGATGGAAAGAAAAGCTGAATTCTACTAAGTTTTCGGATACGCGGGATCAGGCGAGCATCTTGACTGACACTTATTTGTTTCTCTTACTTGTTCGTTAATATTTGGAGTACCCATATACTTGCCTTGATATCAGCGGATGTAAGCTACTCGATATAATTTGAAATCGCCCTGTTACTCGCTTAGAGTTTCCCTTCACAGACTGAGTCTGCAGAAAGCTCCCGGAGTTCCGATTTAATTGCGGCTGATCTGTCAAAACAATGCAACTCATACACAATTGTTCCGTAAAGCTCCCAATAATTGTGAAATGGAAAGCACGTGATGTTTACAGGACATGTTTCTTCACAAAGACTTCCTGTCTCTGCTATCAGATGTCGCGTCCATCCTGAACCAATATCATAGCCATGTGGATTCATCATTAACGTACACAATGTAAATATACGTTGCTCTTCTAATTGGTAAAAAGTTACATAATTTGTTCCATCCATACGTGGTATATATTGCCTTCATGAAGGAGATAAAGAGACACTGCAAAAACGTCCCGAGAAAAAATCCGACTTTGCTTACTCATCGCCCCACTCACATACCATTGAGCACTTTCTGGAAGTGAGAGAATGACATGTCTGGGACTTGAGAAAAGGTGCCTGTATCTCGCGGTTCGCCAATGAAGACAAATCTCAGAACTCCACTGAGAAGGAGTGGGATCAAGGTTGAAACCTCTGAAGATTGACTTGCGTCGTCCATGACAACAATGGGCTTCTTGGTGTAGTCCTTAAAATACGGACTGCCTGCACTAACGGGAGTAGTGAATATGACGTCTCTCTCGGAAAGTATTCGACTAAAATGTGGAATTTGTGCAGACTTCATATCTCGATACTCGCTCCATGATAGAGAACTCTTCGTATCCCGCATCTTTCTAATGAAACTCTTTATCCTTGGGGACATTGCATCATACACCATATTATGTAAGCATACCGACAGAATTTTATGCCCCCTGTTATACTGAAATTCCTTAGTTGAAGCAACAATCCGCACGATGGAATTTTTGTACGTTGGAAGCATTTTTTGGGCAATCTTGTCCAATATCACATTAGATGTGCTGACCACAAGTATAGGATGTATCCTATTTTCCAACAACTCCTTGACCACCTCCAAAGTTGCATCCTCAGAGGTGACATTTTGAACCTTGGGGACAATAGTCACGGGATTTTTCAAAATGGACTGTACTAGTTTTGATTTTCTTGATCTGTCATGAACTAAATCAGGAATGACTTCGTCGAGACTTCGCGTGACCATACTTTTACCCAAGATTATATCACGAAAGTCGGATTTTTTGATTTCAGCCAACGCTTTGAACATTCTGCTCAGTGGGACAGATGCAGGTAAAATTTTGAGCTTGCTAACGTCAGCCTTAACAGGTAACGAGTCGACATTGAAGTGAAATAGCTGAACATCTACCTTCAAAAAACTGGGGTTTTCACTTGAGAAGTAGTCTTTGTAGTTTTTTGAGCCAGATTGCTCTATTTCAGAGGATGTAACAATGCAATACCATGTCCTATTATTATCAGCCATAAGCATCAAAGTTTGGCCCACGTATAGCGGCTTTACACCCACCTTTTGTATTTTTTCCGAAATATATCTTTTCAAGAACTGCGGTGTTAGCAAAATTTTGAGGGAAAATGCTTTGGGTGTATTTCCTGGCTCTTCATACCATACCAAATCAAAGTCGCTGGAAGTCAAAATCTTCGAAGGGGGTGCGTTCATTTTCTCTTCAAGAATCACGTTTTGACAAACTCGTGTCATGTAAGTTTGCAACGCCTCATATGTGAGTTCACTACTTCCCTGCGTTTTGTGATGCGTTCTTTTGTTTCCTTGGATGGACGAGTATGAAGCTGGTTTCTCTTTCGCTGCCTGCTTTTGGCCGAGCCTTAAGTCCCGTTGATGACCTTTTTTCTGCTCTTCAATGCCATGCGGAGCTAATGCGCTTGAGCTGGTCGAGACTTTCATGCCATTCGATCTATTCGACGAGCTTGTCAGATTTTGTGGGTTAGCTGATGTTAGCAACTTCAATGTGTCATACCGAGCGTGTCTCTCCTGAAGATCTTGCTTAGCTCTGAATTCTATCCTCTGATAAAATGAGAAGCTTCTTTTTGAACTGTCACTTCGACTTTTTCGTGTTTTCTTCAATTTCGATGTCTCTTCTTTGCATCCTAATTTAGTTTTAGTTGATTGGGAGCCTATATTCGTTTCATGGACCGGAGTTTTTCTTGTAAGGGAATGTGTTTTCCTGCTTTTGACAGCTTTTGCTTTTGCTCTATCGTTTTTCTTTATAGATGTAGAGTAGAGATGGGTTTGATCCACAATTGTGTTTAGGTACACGCCAGAGGAACATTGACCAAAGAAAAATCTCAGCAGTGATGGCCCAAGTCGTACAACTTGACAAAGATTAATCATGCAATACTCCGAAATTCATAGACCCATAGAGAATTTTATGCAGAAAGTTCTGAGATATGCTCTTCAATTTAAATAGGCGCTTCAGATCGTTTTGACAGGTTGTGAGATGATGCAGCCTGAATCTGAGGCAGGGCATCGTCGTTAAGCTCACGTGATGTCCTCGCGTCTGAGGTTGTAATCTTCAAACCGTCTTAAAACATGGAGCCGAATTGCGATTAGGATGGAGAGAATAAATGACGGGTTCTCGTGAAGCTGAATAGAACTCATTCATATTTTTTTTTTCAACTTGAAGCCCTTATCATTCGAAATATTGACGTTTTCGTAAGATGTGAAAGTCTAGATCACCTGTGATTCTGGTATAGAAGGAGAATACCATTTACACTGACATGGATGTTTTGCTGAATGAGACAGCTGTGACGAGATTCTTGAAATTCTGAAGTTTAAAAGTCCGCATAATTTACGTGTTTTTGCATTGCTCTAGTTCTCAAGAAGAAAATACATCTGGCCATGTTATAAGCGTTGATTCCCGTATTCTTCCGAAGCATTTGTCCCTAATCATTATGATTCATGGATTTTATCATCTATCTGTCGTTTTGTGGAATGTATAGAGTACAATGAAAAAGCCATGGGACATCGTGAATCAAACCCGTGGCAATCGTCAATATCGAAGTACTTCGGGCTATGGGCTGGATATACAACCGAGACAATCAAAATCTTTAAAAAGAGCCCTTCAATTGTTGGTGTCAAAAAAAAAAGACTCATACAGTTCAACGCATGATCTGGTTTTGCTGTCCAAAATTTGATGTAACTTGTTGTACGGTATTACGAGCTTATGACAACAAAGTTCCAGGCGAAGGCAGCGGTATCTTCTTGGTTTCTAGAGAAAATAAAGTTCTGTGAAAAAAAAACAATTGCAGGTTCACTGTAGTCACATGGTGAACACCAGAAAGAAAATTTTCAGTGAGCGTATAGGAAACTCATTTATCTCACAATCCACTGACTCTAGCGATTAGCTAATCAGATCATTATTTCCTAACATGCACCTTTAGACTGTGCAGACCTGATTCATTTAGCAGGCCTCAAATATGCGTGCGAAGCTTAGCATCCAGGCGTCATTCGATTCACCAATCACAACATTTAATGCGCAAATAATAAAACATTTTGTCTGTTTTAACAACTGTTTTTGACTTTATTCCAGTTATGAATACCTTTTAAGGGATGAGTCTAATATAGAAGCTTGTTCTGCACTTGATGAATGTAGCAATGATAAGCCGAGCCCTAAGCGAGCATACAGGGAAGGCTGGGGTTAAAATCCAGGAGCAATAAAAGTTGGGAGAAAAAAACACCCCGTACCATACCGTTAATCCAGCGAAACGACCTGCTGCTACTCCAAGTTTTCCGGGGCAACCTGCAACACAACAATCAGAAAAGTTTCTCTGCTCCTCAAGAAACATCCTAATTATCAAATCCATCAACTTGAATCCCCACCAATATAATGAAGTGCTGTGCAGCTACACTCCTAGGCATCTATGTGGCCACAACAATTGCTGTTAATGTTTTCCGTAACTTGCGGGTCAGTTTAGACTTGGAACTACCCCATGCGGCAAAGCTGAAGGTGAACTATCTCACGGGTAAAGAGACGCTCGATGATCTACTTGGTTTGCCTGATTTGGTCAATGACGACAGTGACGACGATTTCGACGAGCCAGCCACTCCCAAACCATACTAGGAGCATGAAATGTTTGCTCCCATATTATTTGACTTGACCAGGTTTGTGCTCTATTTATGATTCCTCTTTGCATTTTCGACTGGGTTTTTTTAATTGTATATACGGCGGTGTCCATCTATTTAATTCTTCCCTCACTCTCTAGTAATCGTAGTATAACTTTTAGGTGACTTACAAATGGGCCCAAGAATGTAGAAGAGACTCACCATGGTTGCTGCGAATGCCACAGCTCAGAATGCTGAAAGTTCTTTACAGAGCCTTTTTTCATGCTTCACTTGAAGAAATGAGTCAAACTCTGGTGCGCCTTGAGCCTGAATTGCTGCGCCTCAAGAAAAAGTTGGGATCAGTAGCCGCGATGCGACTGGACTGAGTCATAGGCATCCGTAAAATTAAAATATCCTAATTGAGATGAAAAATGATTATTTGTAGTGATTTCATGTGTTGACGGGGAAAAGAGAATTCTGTGGCATTTCTTCTTTTAAGCCTGTTACTTTTTGATCTTTTGGTGTTCGTACAATTTTTTTATTTCTTGAATTGTTTGGAAAACACTCCATAAACAGGCGTAAATCCCAAATCATACAAAATGTAAAAAAAATAGCCCCGGAGAACCAAAGGAAAACCAAATACAAAGCTATCTTCTCTTGATCAATCTTTTTTAAAAAAGAGATCAGATAAAGATTCTTTTTAATTTAAAATGCGCCACACGGGTCATAAAAAACAAAGCCCCACCAGTGTTACATAAAGGAGTTCAATAGCTCAAAGTCAGAAAATCATAGTGATCAGAAGCCATGCATGAGTATCCAAATTATGATCTGAGATTATACGCTTGAAATTTGTTTGGCAGTTTTGGTGATCACGAAGTCTTACCGAAACTCTTGTCAACTGAACTAGGCTAAACGGGGCCCGGCTAAGTATGCTCAAGTGTTTTTGCCACTCTGTTTCTCATGTTGCCGAAGCCGCGAGATAGAAGTACAAGTTTCTACCGCTAGGCAGCATTAGAAAAAGAGCGGCAAAGAAGACACTGGCAGTTCCTGAAATAAACACGGTATTTTGGTCTCTCTACATTGTCGTTGCCATTTTTTGCACTACAGACCCAATAGTACGCACAGACGACATGCTTTAAGTTAGCAGCTGTACTAATGTAGCTAACTTCCTGGAACTTAACTAATCGTCGCTGAAGTTCCATGGTATAACTCTAGAAAGGGTCTGTTCCGTTGACTCTCTTATTTACATAATGCTCGAGACGATTTCTGTCTGACAAAATTCGCACCTTTTCTGCAAAACCAACAAAAAGGGCTCGCGTTTCCTATAGCTCTTCCAAAGCCGATGTATGAAAATAAGAACCATTCTTTTCGACGTTGGATTAGTTTCTCATTTCCCCGATTAATGGTAGTAGAGCTGACTGTGAATTTGATACATCGCAACTGCTTAGTATTGAGTATTTCAAAAGAAAACGATGGTAGCTAGAAGCTGGCCGTGGTCATTGGTCGTCGACCTGCAGTCACGGAAGATGCTTCTACAAATGCCCAAGTACATTTCATTGGAAATGAGCGAGCTTGTCATCTGGCGCGAAAATACGTCATAGCGTACTTAACACACCCCAGGTCTTCACGTGTTTTTAGCCACCCGATACGAATGACGTCAGACCTGTCCACAACGGATATTCAAACGCGAGGACGGACTGGATGTGTGCGAAGAGTGGAGCAATTTTCAGAATCGTGGAACTGACTTGAGGACCACTTGCGCAAAAAGCATCCTAGAATAAGGAGAGTAAACATGAAAATCCAAAGAGAAAAAAAAGGAAATTCAACACGCTATGAAAATCCATTGTAGACTTTGCTTTATTGTTAAAGGCCACTGCTTCTATTTAGTACCTATCGGAAGAAGCTCGTTTGATTTGTCTCCAAGGCCAAGAGAGGACCGGCATGGTGAAAAAAGTTAACTCAGGAACACTTCCAACGTATAGATCATGTCTAGGCACAACAGATCTGGCAACTGGGACGTGAGATGTCTCAAGCAACCAGCGGCGTTCCAGGCTTTCGGACTTGGCTCGGCGCCCGTTATCCTGGCGATGTGCATCCGTACATGCAGGCACTCGTCATCCGCTGATTCAAGATGGGCTATCTGAAGGACTCTTCGCTCGGATTAGGATGGCCCATCAACACTACGTAATTTTCTAGGCAAGTACAGGTGGTACCCCGACCACAACTGCCTATGCATCGGACACAACCAGGGGACCAGAAATGGAACTAAGAAAAGAAAACAAACAAAACAAAACACTGATTTGTGGCCGCAGCAAGGCTCAGTGCGGTCACCGTCCTTGAAAGTGAGGATTGATGGTTGGAGCGGACTTTTTTCTGGCTTGGTACGGCTAGGCCTTCCTTCGAGAAAAGACACTTTATGTAAAGCGAGCGTACTGATTTTCCAGCAGTTTCTCGATAGCAACGAGCATCTGAGACCGCCAGACCCTGGATTTGCGCAAACGTGGCCACTTTTAGGTCGCGTATTCTTATCGGATCTCAAAGAATGGACAAGCAGTAAACAGGGACAGCACAGGGCAGCTCGAGTGAAAAAAATAATCTGGGCGGTCCTAGTTTGTCTCGTTCCTGCCTTATTCAAAAATAATCACCACAGCTGCGATTGTGCCGAATGGGCCTACTTTCCTATCTTATCTCAGCCAGTTTCACGTTGCCTGGTCCTATTTGGTCGTGCTAATTTTCGCCGCTTAGTTTCTTTTTCTTGCTGCTGCTAACGTAATCGCGCTTTTCATCCATGCACAATGGCGTCGAGCCGTAAGGAAATGCTCTTGATCCCGGCAAGCCAAAACCCGCAATGCCATATAGTCTCTTTTCGGCCTTGCTTAGATGTCCATCATGGAAGGGCAAAAAAGACACATAGTTCTGATCACGTGGCTTATTGTTCGAGCCAACAGCGGCCAGCGGCAAACTCAGATTGAAGCCCTTGGGCCACATTCTTACTACTAGCACCCGCACGGCTTCCCCACAGCCAGTCGTGGATAAGGCTTGATTCGTAAAAACCCAAAGTTTTGAAATTAAGTGGAATCACCGGGCAAACCGACCAATGCCGGGTACTCTCAGCGATGCAGCCCCGGGAACCACGGCAAGGATGCAGGCCATACCCGCACCAATCTTGTCTCGTCTGAGTGTATGCAGGCCCCGTTATTGATTGCTGATTTCTTTTTTTGTATTCTGCCCATTGTGCATTTCGCTGTCGGCCCCATCACGTTTTCTGCTCGAGGTATATAAACAGGCGAAGAGACTTGGTGCCCGCCTCCTTTTGTGAGCACCTAAAACTTGCACTTTCCTTTACTCAACACACACATTTACACACACTACACAATGGATTTTTCTTACGATAACGTGGTTCCCAACTTCAGATTGGACGGTAGACTTGCCATCATTACCGGAGGCTCCGGAGGTATGAGTGCTGTTCTTTCAAGGGCACTTTTGGCACAGGGTGCCGACGTGGCCCTTGTTGACATCAACTTGGAGAGAACTACCGCGGCTGCAAAAGAGGTTCTTGCGTGGGGTCAAGAAACTTTGAAGGGCGCACGTGAGTCCACTGTGGGCGACGTCTCCGCATGGGCTTGTAACATTGGTGACAGCGAATCTGTCGAGACCACCTTCGCTGAAATCAACGAACACCACGGCAAGATTGCCGACATATTGGTGAACACCGCAGGCTACGCCGAGAACTTCCCTGCTGAGGAGTATCCTGCGTCCAACGCTGAAGGCATTTTGAGAGTGAACGGTCTTGGTGCTTTCTACGTGGCGCAGTCGTTTGCCAGGCCTTTAATCCAGAACAACTTGAAGGGCTCGATCATCTTGGTTGGCTCCATGTCGGGCACCATTGTCAACGACCCCCAGCCACAATCCATGTACAACATGTCGAAGGCCGGTGTCATCCATTTGGCGAGATCTTTGGCTTGCGAGTGGGCCAAATACAGCATCAGGGTGAACACGTTGTCCCCGGGATACATTCTCACGCCTTTGACGAGAAACGTCATTTCCGGCAACACCGAGATGAAGGACACCTGGGAGTCCAAGATTCCAATGCACAGAATGGCCGACCCCAAGGAGTTCGTGGGTTCAGTCTTGTACTTGGCCTCCGACTCCGCCTCGTCTTACACTACTGGACACAACTTGGTGGTCGATGGTGGGTACGAATGTTGGTAGTCATAAGGCTTTTGGCTACCGATCCGCTTTGGGTATTTCATTGCTTCGTGGGTGACGATTTTATAGAATATGACTTCAATACAACATTACTACGGAAAACGGCGCGATGCTTTCTCGAATATCACTTCGCATCGATACCAAGTTAGGGTTCGTTGAAGAACGCGTTTAGTGTTTGGCTCAATGTGGCGATACATTTCCGGCATCTTCATCGGGTTCAGCATGCCCAACAATTGAAGCAGGATTCAAGGGTGATTGAGGCCATTCGAATTTTAGCCGACACGCCTCAGTCTCCGGCCGATAAGACCAGATAATTAGCGTTCAGTCCCGGGTTTCTGGGCCACGCCTTCCGGTTTCATGTCACGCGGACTCAGAACTCCGAGATATCCGCGATGCTTTTTCTCGCGAAACACGGGGAAGTCAGAATAATTAGCGATCTAAATATTGGGTGGTTCTCCATCTATTGAGCGTGTGAAATCAGGTCTTGTGGCATGAGAGCACCTCTCCCAAGAATGGCATGTCTCTGGCTAACTCAATCATCGACATGAGACCATTATGGTTTTCACCATTCATATCTGTATTGTCACCCCCACATGTTCCCCACTCCGCCCCACTACCTCACCCGCCTCTCTTTTTTCTGCGCCCTCATCACCCCGGGGTTATGCAAGGTTCATAATACTATCATGCAACAGACATGTGTGTGTACTGTGCATGGCAATACAATTCCGAAGCCGTGTTTTGTAGATACACGACATAACCTAAAACCATCTCGGGTAGCTCCATGGCTGGATAGTCACTCATGCGATAGTTGTCGCGAACTCCCCATCTAGCCCAGTTAGATGGAAATCTACTCTCAACTTACATAGGACCACCCCACATTAGGATAAGGCTTCTGACTTCACTGGCGAGCCTGAAATGAAGGACCAGGCGAATCGCAAAGTCAATGTTGAACTCCAGTTTGGGGAGGCGCAGACCAAAGCTCAGACTTCTCCTCCTGTGTTGGACGCTGGCCGGAACTTCGAGCTCTCCCACATTTTCATCAACGATTTCTTGAAGCGTCCAACGTTATAATCAATGATGGTGAGAAGCTCATCCATGTTTGATTCAGATTGTCCAGGCCCATTATCTTCATCATTCCGAATCAAAGCCACTAAGGCTAAGCCTCGGATCATTTGTTTGTAGAGCACCAGGCCATTTGAAAGATACGAAATGGACTTGATTTCATCCTTGACAACCTGCTGGTCGGACTTCGCGTCATTCTCCACGTAGAGGTCGTCTAAATCTATGGTGATGTCTATGAACTCGGCACAAACTTCATAGGTCTGTATATCCACGGGCGACGAGTCAGTGGCCACGTAGATTTTAGAGTTGACATCGAAGAGAAAGACCTTGTCGATTGAGGAGTGGGCGACTAAGTTGTCTAGCATATTTTCAAGCGAGGGCAATTCGGGCACTAGCTTTTGCACAATCCGAGAGAACGCCTCGTAGATGGAGTGGTCAAAAATGGACGTGAGGTAAAACGAGACTTGCACACCCTCGAGCCCAAGATCCAACAACTCGTCGCCTGTCCTCTGCATGATGTCCCTTTGCGCATCGATACGGTAGTCTTCGGAAAGCCCGTCGATTTTGTGGATGAGCACCTCGATGTGTATTTTCGGGTTGACCCTGTGGGCGTACTCAATGATCGTCGACAAGTTTGTCAAAGCATTGAGGTACTCGTCCTGCGAATCGATCACATAAACTAAGGCGCCCACGCTGGAGAAAAGCCGCTCGCTATCATATGAGGGCTCGAAGTAATTGAGTTGACCGGGAAGCTCCATCACAGACAAGTCGATCAAAGACAGAAACTGCTCGCTGGTGGGCTTCGATGTGCTTTCCAAGTATAGGGTATCGAGAGGCTGCATGTTATGGAACACAACTTTGCAGATGGACGACTTGCCGCCCCTTCGTAAGCCCATCAACAAAATGGTGGCGTTCGAGCTATCGGGAGCCGTTTGGAGCTGCTGCTGCTGCTCCATGTTTCGTGAGTGGGGTAGAATATTTATGGTGGTGCGTCAAGGAGGAGCTACGATTTGGAATGCAGCTTGAAAACTGGATGCAGATAGAATCCGGATACAACTTGAATCTGGATACAACTTGAATCTGGATACGACGTGAATCTGGATACGACTTGGATTCGGATGGGAGCGAAACTTCCGACGGAGACCCGGAGTCTGGAGGCAGCTGCGAGTTTCAGAAAATGGAGTGCCGCTTGGTTTGCCTGGGTGTCCTGACTGGATGCGAGTCTCTTAGCACCTTCTTTGTAGCGTGCTCAGGGTAGATAGGAGGTTGCGTTTGGATGAGCCCTGCCGGAGCTCGCTCGCGCCGTCATATGCAGATAAGAGGCGCTGGGCACGAGGCCGCGGGCCAAAAACGCAGTTTCCGCGGCCGCGACATGCACCTGGTGCGGGCCCATGGTCACCTCACTGAAGGCCCCCGGAGATCGATGCCTTCGCAGCTCTCCACCACGGTGCTGCCGTAGCTGCCTACTGCGACCGAAGCCGGGGCCTCGGTCAATGCATAGGGCCGCTCATTCCAGAGCCCAAAAACTCGCACGGTGCCGTCGTTGGCAGCAATGGCCACTTTTGTCTGGTCCGGCGCCATTGTGGCACTGAGTGCCCGCAACGGATCGCGCACTTGGGCGAGAGCCGTGATTTCGGAGCCCGGGTACTTGTAGATGGCCGCGGCCACGTGGTCGTCGGTGGCCAGAAACCCAAACGTAAGCAATAGCTCTTTGTAGAACGAGCTCCAGAACACCGAGGTGATCTGGCGCTTGGTGTCGATCTCTTGGAGGAGCGCGCCGCTGCCCGTGTGCCAGAAGCGCAAGTGGCGGTCGTTGCTGCCGCCGCCGGTGGCCAACAAGCTCGGGGCCCAGGGGCAGAACAGAATCCCCTTGACGGCGGACATGTGGGGGAGGCGGCACATTTCCCGCGGCTCTGTGGCGGTGGAGATATCCCACACGATGGCCAAGTTCTCGTTGGCGCCCACGGCGACCTGTGAGCAGTCCCTGTTGAGCGAAAAGCCGCAGATCTGCTGCGTGAACCCGGGGAAGTGGCATAGCATGCGGAGTGCCGAGCCGTCGTACGCAAGCAAGCACACAGCTCCCGTCAGGTCGCCGGTGAAGAGGCGCTTGCCGTCGGGGAACCACTCCACGCACTGGACAGACGCGCTGAACTGGCGAGACGCCGGGCGCCGCTTCTGGGTGATCTGGTACACGCCGAAGAAGCCGTCGGAAAATGAAATGGCCACTGCGTCTCCGTTCGAACACGCCACGCACGACACCGGGGCCAACCCTGGGCGCTGGATGTTCATGTCCCGCACCTGGCTGGACCCGTCCCACCAGTAGGTCTTGCTGTCGATGGCTATGGCAATGGCGTTGTTGAGCGGCGACCACGACACCAAGTTGAAGTAGAAGTTGTTCACCAAATTGTACGTCACGAGGTACTGGAGCTCGCGCATATCTGCGGGCTCTTTTGCCGGCGACGCCGAGGCCCTGTGCACGCTGTCCAGTCTGCCGCTGGACACGAGAGCCCTGACAAGGTCCCGGGGACTGCCGCTATTGCTGGTTCGGGCGGAATTTCTGCTGGGGGTGCGGAGCCGCTTTCGGCCCTGGCGGGGGAGAAGCTCCGCCGGGGCCGGCGGCCTGTCGGGCCGGGCTCGCTGGGGCACCGGCTGGATGAAGGTGCCGTGGTTCAGGCCCGGCCGGCTCTTGTCGTCGTATAGACTCATTGGCTCGGAGGCACGCGAGCGCCGCGAGACGCAGGGCTCCACGGAGCTCATTTCATCTGCATCCAGCGCCAAGACCATGCCGCTGCAGTCGTCTCGAGACGGATGCGAGAGCAGCACATTCAGGCCGTTGTTGTGCGGGAGCATGGCGCTCATGGGCGTGCCCATGGACTCGCCGCTGGCACCCAGGTCTTCGAGCGTGAGGGCCCGGAGCGTGTCGGCCAACTCGTCGAAGCGGCTGTGCGGCTCGGGCGGCTGGTACACTAAAACACGGGCTGTTTGCAAACCCAACGCGTTGGAGATCTCGTCGGGGTGGGGCACCTGGCTGAAAGAGGGCACCAGATGGGAATGCACTAGTGGGTTTTGCAACCGGGCCCGGGCCGAAGACAGGGAACGGATTGGGCCTGGCACGCAGGGCGCCGTCACAAGCTCGTCCCGGGAGGAGAGCGCCATGTAGTTTCCGAGACTTGGTGTTGACGCTAGTGACGGTAGGAGCCTGCGGTCGGAGTGGCTGCGAAACATTGCAAAATGGCTGGTCCCAGAGGGACACTGGGAAAGACCGGCAAGCCACGCGGCAGAAAGAACAGTGGGGTCGAAAAATTCCGGGTCTGCTTACAAGGAGAAAGCCCTGCACGAGAAATAGCACGTGTGGCACAAAGGGCACATAAGAGATGGTGGTATGACTGGTGTCTCTGTGAGTGCGAGCTCTGGCGCAGCGTGCTTCTCTGGCAGAAGCGCGGATGAGGCGCGGGGCCAGTCTCTATATTACTGGACGTGAATACATACAGTTGGATATATGGGTGTTCTCTGGATACGCCTGAAGGTTAAGCGTGGATGGGTAGATATAATCGTGTGCTCTGGAGATACAGACAGCTATTTGTATATGTGTTTTTGTATTCCTTCCGGTGAATATCCTCTTCCTCCAGCGTTGTATGGGTTTGCTCGAGCAGGTCTTGTGCGGCCTCAGTCAGGCAGCCCGGGCGCACTTAGGCCCGCTATCATGAGACTGCACCTCGCAGCGACCGTCTGTCTCCACGTATTTCTGTCCACCCCAAAACATCCCCCAGCAACTTGTTTGGACCGCCGTGTGCCCGTCAGCGTCAAGCCGTTTTGGGACCTAATTGCCAGTCCAAAAAACCCGCAAGACCCATCCCCACAGACACCCAGGCCGTTCGATATGGACTTGTCCCGTCTCACGGTGCCAGCCTTTGCATCGCTCTCGGCCACCATCAGCAACAAAGTCAGTGTCCACGTGACGCGGCCATTCATTGACGAGATCTTCCATCTCCGCCAGTGCCAGGCTTACTGCAGGCACGACTTTTCCAGCTGGGACGAGAAGATCACAACGCCCCCAGGGCTATACGTGCTAGGCACAGTATACTCGCATGTTCTACACGCGTTTGGCGTCAAGAACTCGTGTGGCCACGATGCTCTCCGGTCGCTAAACTTGATGGCCGGCGCAGCTGTGCTCCCGCTCGTGCTTTCCATGGTGCCTACCGCTAATTACTGGAAGATCAACATCGTGTCCATGCCCATTCTCTTCACGTACTACTTTCTATTCTACACAGACGTTTGGTCCACCGTGCTAGTCGTGACTAGTGTATTCATGGTGGCCCGGAGGAGAACCATGAAGGGTGCGATCTCCGCCAATTTGGCCGGCTTCTGCAGCTTGTGGTTCCGACAGACCAACATCGTATGGATCGCCTTCGCGGGGCTCTTGATGATCGATCTCCGGAGACGAAAACATCCTTTGTTTGTCGCAAACGTGTCCCTATTTGTCAAACAGGCGTTGCGCGACTGGACGCTTCTCCTTCCGTTCTGCGCCAACGGTCTCTTGTTCGGGGCCTTCTTGAAAATCAATGGCGGCATCACCTTTGGCGACAAGGATAATCATCAAATGAGCATACACTTGGTTCAGGTGTTCTATTGCTTCTCGTTCATGGCTTTCTTCACCTCCCCCATCTGGTTCGGTGCGTCCACGTTGAGAAATTACCTTAGGTTTGCGTTCGCCGGAAACAAATCCTTGAACACTATAGCCACGATGCTCTCGTGTGTTGCCATCCGCCACATTATACAACATTATACCATTGTCCATCCGTTCTTGCTTGCGGATAACAGACATTATACCTTCTACATCTACAGAAAGGTTCTCAGCAAGCCCTTGGCGGACGTGCTTTTAGTTCCCGTGTATCATTTTTCAATTTGGGTCGTTTCACACATGCTTGTGCGTACTTCTCGAAGATCGCCGCTCAGCATCTCGCCGTTGCTCGTGATTGGGTTCTTTGGGTCATTGGCACTCACATTGATCCCATCCCCATTGTTTGAGCCACGCTACTATATCGTCCCGTTGGTTTTGTTCCGTGTCTTTATTCGTCCTGAACACGCAGCCACTGAAAATCAAAGGTACATGTGTGAATTTCTTTGGTACACGCTTATAAACATGGTATTCTTCATCATTTTCTTTTCGTACGAGTTCGCTTGGCTTTCGGAGCCTGGCATTCAGCGGATCATCTGGTGATGGACATTAACCAAATCAATTCGTTTATAGTATCCCCACAAGCTAGGCTGAATCTTCAGCTGTTTCATTTACCTTGTGTGCCGTCTTTGGGTCATTTTCTTTACTTTCGCCGCCAGTCGGCGGCATATTTTCAAAAGCCACGGTGTCAATGTCGCGTAAGTTATCATCAAGAAGTTTGTCCGCTTTGCTTTCTGGGATGGCCATCAGGGGCGTCTTTTCTCGCAACTTTCGCATGAGGTTTTGATTCGCTTCCAAACGCAAGTTTTCCGCCGAGAGGCTGGAGATCCAGAGAGTGGTGGCACGGTCCTTAAGAACATTTAGGTATGGCAATTCTTTCTTGGTCTCGTGGTCGACAAAAACTAGCTCGGCGTCAACCCCGCTGACCATATCTTCGTTGTCACTGGAGCTGCGCAAGTCCCAGTTTCCCTTTTCCAAGTCGTTGGCAAATATAAGAAGAAAATCACCAAAAGTGTCAGCAATCTTATACTTGATGTCGAAATCGCGTCCGAACAAAATCACCTGTCCCCATTTGGCTGCGGGGATGGCCGACGAATCAGAGGCGCCTGGTGATAAATCTATCCCAATGAAGTTTCCCGTTTCGTCATTGATCAATGGTATCCATTGTGAGTGCGCGTATATGGAATGAACCGTATGGGGCGGCACAGAATATTGCTCCGGAAACTCATTCTGATTCACTTTCATTTCAGATGGTCTCATCTTGAACCCCGCAGACGTGCCCAAGTTGTTGTCAGCAAAACTCGAGTTGACTGCATATTTCTGAAGGCCGCTGAACTCGGTATTTTGTAATATCGACTCGTGCACCTTTCTCCAGCTTTCGGTCATGACTGCAATTTCGTCAATCGACAAGAGTCTCAATCCATAGAACAATCCACAGCAACCGTTTTCATTAAACTGCGACTGCCCGTCAGTCAACCGGAGAAACTCCTTGAGACAGGCAGGAAATTCACAGTCCAAGTCCTTCTGGAGCTCGTTGATATCGGCCTCCGTGCAAGGCGCCAGTAACGAATTATTCATATCTTCCGAGTGTTTGTGGAGCCACTTTTTAATGTGTCTCCATGCAAGTCTTACTTCATGGACACCCTCCTCGCTACTTGCCAGATTGGCCGCTTTGGATAATGAAGACGTAGAGTCATTGGCATGAGTAGCCCCTAGAAGTGACGTTTCGATTTCCGGCTGATTCACGCGGTTGAAGGATTTCCGGGAGTCGAAGTCGGAGTATTTGTCCGTTGCACTGAGACAGTAAAAAAACTCTTTCATCTGCAGCGAGAGTGTCATTTTGATGCAATAGTTTTGCGGCTGTTCACCAATATTGTAGCCCCGTTGGGTGAGTCCCAAAGTTGTGAAGGTGTCAAGGCACTATCTTGAGACTGGCACTTGAATGAAGTGTAACTTGCTAGGTTAAACGGCACAGTGGGGAATGTGAACACTGAGCTAAAGGCGATTTTTCTGCACTCTGTTGCACTAGCGTCACTGGAATTACGAGACAAAAACTTGGGTCCCGCGTTACGAAATTTGTTCCCAGGTAGGAAAATCATGAGCATTGAGACGAATGCACACATACCAACCATCGGGGACGCGCAAGCTTTTCTTTTGATCATGCGTGCAAATGGTTAAGAAAAAGAACTAATGCCTAGCGCAAGTGGCTATGAGAACATTTGGAACAGAATCTTTGGGTTTGATTTACATGGAAAGAGACTAGACAGAAGCGTCGTCCTCAGGATATTCGCAGGTGCCCAATGAGAGCCCGCGTTGGTTACGTGAGGTGCGTGACATACTACGAAATGTGTCCCGGGCATGAAGTGCTAATTCTAGTGATCAGTAAAAACACGATAATCCGGGTGTCGATCTGGAAAACAAAAAACTAACAACCGTAGAAAGAAAAAAAAGCAAAGGCTGTACTATGGAAGATGTCACCACGGAAAAACTCCAACGATGACACCAGTAGAGCCCAGAGGGGGCGCAAGGCATTTTCTAGCCGCACAAGTCTTGATGCCAAAACGGCACCAAGGCGCACAGCCGGCACGAGTGCCACGAAAAGTCTGCTGGGTGTTTCATTTTTTGCCATTCGTTGGTAAACAAATAGTTGAGGAAAAAAGAGAAGGGGCACGGGCCAGCTGCGGTATATATACTGGCCGCGCGGGCCGGGTAATGCGTAGGGTTTGGCGGCGATGCTCAGCCGTGTGAGCGATGCAAACCCAGTTATTATGTCTGGTATAGCCCGGGTATTTTGAGCTTGAACAGAATACGAGTGTTTCATGAGAATGAAGTTACCAGGGCCGAGACAAATTGGTATCAGACATTGGCACTAGTCATGAACGAAATTGGTATTGTCTCCAGTACTGCTAATTTCAGAACACATGTCCTGTGTCTGCGACTATTGGGCGCCTAAGTGGATTCCGACGCCAAACTCAGCGATGACTCGAGCAGATGCAGAATGCACCAGTCTTTGCTTTTTAGGATACCGATTTGGGAAGGCAGAATCCTCACGTTGCTAGCGTTTTGCCTGGCCTTGTCTTCAGTATGGTCCGGGATATGCACCAGAATTGGAGAAACATGAAGAACGCCAGCCAGGAATCTGTCGGCCCCGCGGTCGCCAAAAGAAAAGGCTGCTACAGAATCCAACAGTTTTGCTCATAATGCAAGACGCCGCAACCGATACGTTGGGCAATCAAGGACTGCTGTTCCAGAGACAAGGCGGTCACGTGACTGGCGTCAACCGTCTAAAGTCGCAGTCATTCAGAGCGGACCCGCGTATGGCCGTGGGCAAAGAAGACAGCAAAACCCACCATCTTTTGACGCAGAAATAAAAAGCTAGTCACCCAAGCAACAGTGAGGTTTTCGAAAAGTAAGGCTTGATGCCGGGAAGACTTCTGGTTTTCAGGGACACGTGATCAGCGGCCATGGCACAGCTCTGTCAACGACGCTCGGTGTCCCGACCGGTCCATTTGTCCCTCATTATGCCTAATAAGCGCGATGAGCAAGAACCAAACGCAAGCCTGCTACTAAGAAACCAGAATTATTCTACAAGCCTGTGGCATGTCTTCATTCAGCGTGAGACGAATTCTAGTGAACGCGGGCTTCTGGTGAAAACCCATCCACCAGCAAGCCGAGTGCGTAATTGCCGCCGCAGGCTTCTGATGCATATTGCTCCCGCAAACAGCAAAACAACAACACCTCGGGTCACGTGGGTTGCTCTTCTGGGTGCGATCTCACGCCAGGAGTCCGCGGGCGGCCTGCATGCAGCGCTCTGGCAAGCTGGAGTTTCAGCGCCGAAAGCAAAAAAGCTCTTCCTTTTAATTCCAGAAGACCCAGCCTTGCCGCCCTCCCTTGTTTCACAATTCCCCCGGCTCGTGTCAGAAATCCACCCATGACTTCGTTCTGCAGAATCCGGCTCCTCGTGATCTCCACGATCGCCTTCTACTCCGTGTACCTTTTCTCCTACAAGTGCCACCAAAAGACGCTTTTGGAAAGCTTGCTCCACCCTGGTTCCGGCAGCGATTTGGCCCATCCCTTTGCCACGCAGCAGGACCAATCGTGCGATGTCTTGAACACCGGCGCCGACTTCGTGGGGCCATACATGGCCAAGGCCAGCGGCTTCCTTGAGCAGCACGTGCAATCCCACGACTTGTTCAAGAAGTACGACGTGGGCTCCAAGATCGACCACGCCAAGGCCCAGTACTTCGAGCACGTATACCCCCAGGTGCACAGACTCATGCAGTACTTCGAGATTGCCGAGTACCACGCCGCTGTGCACGTGCACAACTTGGTTGGCCAAGTGAAGAAGCACTTCCACGGCATTGTTGTTCCTAAGGCCCATGAGGCCAAGGGCGCAGCCGCTGCCTACGCCGACGACGCTGCGGACAAGCTCAGCAGCCAGTACGAGACCGCCAAGGACGCGGCCTCCAGCAAGTTGGAGACTGCCGCGGACGTGGCGGCCAGCCAGGCGGAGGTTGCGCAATCGGCGGCCAGCAGCCACATGGAGAACGCCAAGGACGCCGCAGCTTCGACATACGAGGACGCCAAGGACGCTGCTGCCACTCACTACGAGCAGGCCAAGGACATTGCCGATGACCTGTACGCGGATGCGAAAGACGCTGCCGGAAACTACTACCAGCAGGTTGTGGACGCTGCTGGAGAGCAAGTGGACAACGCCAAGGATGCCGCCGAGTCCCTTGAGGAGCAGTTTAAGACCCAGCTCGAGGCTGCCAAGGCGCAGGTCAAGTCCAAGTTCGAGTAGGCTGCTAATGCCTTGGGGTATACCATTCGTGTATAGTTAATCAATATTTCCCATTATAACTCATCGTGCATCGCCTCTCTTTCTCCTGTCATCTCTCTCGCTTCGGTAGCCTCTTCGACAAACTCATCTTTCTCGCTTGCTTCAGTGCGGGCCGTCCCTTCCAGCTTATCCTTTCCATCTCCAGATCCCCGCTCTGCAGTATCTTCAAAGGGAACTCCACGGTCAAAGGCATCTTTGCGGGTATCGCCGGACTCGCCATTGGTATGGGGAGCTTCTCTGATAATGTCTTTCGCCATTTCAAGCACATCCTTTCCTGAATCATCCTCTTGAAGAATGTTTTGCTGCTCTTGCTCCGCAAGGTAACGCGACTGTGTCTCCCCTCTTTCAGGTTCCTGTTTGAGATGTATCTGAAGCGGCTCTTTCTTAGGCTGGTCTTTCTCAAGCTGCTCCTTCTCAAGCTGCTCCTTCTCAAGCTGCTCCTTCTCAAGCTGCTCCTTCTCAAGCTGCTCCTTCTCAAGTTGCTGTTGCTTCGCTTTCGCTTCCTGTTTCAATCTGTATGTGAGTCCCTCTCTTTCTTGGTAAGCGACATTGGCCTTGGCCCTCACGAGCTGCAAATACTCAGCATTATCTCTCATGAGAAACGAGATGTGAAAATTGACTTTGCCCAAGTATGCGGCCCAAGACTCCAATCCTCGAGGCACTTTGCTCCCTCTGGCATTGAACTTATAAGCGCTCGCGTCATCAAATATCTGGTCCCGAAATTCGAAAATAGACTCTTTGATTTTGTGGAAGCTCTTCCATGCGGACCAGGTCATGGTGTCGCTGAAGTCTTCCTTTAATTGAAGAACGCCGATGAGCGAAGACAAGCGGGATGAGAAATCCAGAATCACTGTCTCTGCCATGGACTCTAACACGTCAACCGTTTCCTGGGCAGCCTTATTGTATTGCTTCATTACCAGAACGTGAGCCTCGTTGAGATTTTGCTCAACATATTTCATCACCTCTTGGGGCATGGCGTATGCTTCCGCAATTTTATCTCTCATGAGCTGCCTATCGATCTCAGGCTCTTCGATGGTTGTGTTCGTCTCTCTGATGAACTCCGCGTCTTTATGAATGGCGGCAATGAGCTCATTCATCTCCTTGTAACGGAGAAAGTTTTGCTGTTGCAAAGAAGAAAAGTTCGCCGAAATGGCGTCTTTGAGCTCCTCGGTCTTGGATGCTAAGAAGGGGGCGAACTCGACGTCAAGACTGTCCCACACCAACTCCAAAGTTTTATCCACCCTGGACTGCCAGTACAAGATCTCCCGCTCGATTTGCGCCTGGCTCGAGTCGCTGTCTAAAGTCGTAAGCTCTTCTTCCGAGACAGTTTCTGGCAGGTTGAGTGAGAGACCCGATGAGTCGGAGTCAGCAGTGGGTTCAAGCTCATTGGCTTGACGAGTGACAAACATGGTTTGCGTTTGCGTGATCGTTAAAGTCGCTTCGTCCTCATCAGAGTATTCGGAGAAGTCGTCCTCCGTGATACTCTCCGAGGGCGTCTCGGGTGTTTCAGCCGCGATTCCGGGAGCAGCATCGTCAGTGATTTCATCCAAGATATCACTCACCACAGTACTAAAGTCCGCACGACCACGGAAATACGCTCTGTTGAAATCACCCGCTCTCAAGAGATTGTAGGATTCGGAACGGATGAAATCTTTCTTTTGCTGCAAAGACAAGCTGATTTGAGCCAGTTTCTCGAGCAAGAGAGAATACATGGCGCGTGAGGCCACGACGGCTTGGCGCACAAACAGGTATTGGGAAAGCGTCCCTCCAATACTGGAACACACTGGTGCCACATACAGCGTGGTCACATGGTGTGCCCCACACTTCGCGTAGAACAACGCTTGCAAAGCATGGCGTCTTATACAACCGCACAAGAAGTCAACGGACGTCTCCAACATGTACTTATACCGCGCACCGTAAAAGAGGGCTGAAGGGTAGATTCTCTTTCGGTAATACAGATATGACTGGGCAGCTACATAGCGAGCGTATGGGCCCACAATCCGCGATGTTGCCCCATACGCTGAGCCCGCGGCCGAAGATGCCGCGGTATAGACTCTCTCGGCAAAATACGAGATCTGGTGTTCCTCGTCAAACGAGTGCAAGGACTCTTTGACGGGATGCCAATTCGCCGATACTGCGTTCGAAACGTGCAATTTTTTGTCCAACCAAAGCACATGTGGCTGCACGTACGTGAACCACACGGGATACACGACCAGCTGCAATGGGGGGCAAGTGTGGCGTGAAATGACATTGGACAGATAGGAGCTGGAAACACACCCATAGAATACCAAGTACAAAAGATACGGCCAGAGCACCCAGTACACGGCACGTGACGTTTGGTGCCTGACGAGACGGACGAGCTTCATACTTGACAGATCCGGTTCACTATGGGATGTACTTTAGTCTAATTTGAATGGCGTGGAGAGCTTTTATTGTGGTTGAACTATCTCCAGTGAGCAGCGCCAGCGTATTTATGGGTTCAAGCAGCGAGAGTATCGATGTGGAGGATCTGCATATAGGCATGGTCGAGCTGACTGCGCTGCGGTTCTTGATGACAGGCCTTTAGTGGCTGCGAATGGTGTGCTTCGTTGTGTGCATCTCACTCAAACCTACTGAAATAACATCGTGCTTTTTAGTCGTTTGAGTAGATGCAGAGACAAAAGTCTATCTTACAGCTGCAACAGAACATTCCTGGTGGTCGTCAATATCGCTGAAAACCCCGAAGATCTACACGTGTCTCCCAGACTCTGGGGGAACCCCGAGCTCTGAGAGCGGAAGGGCAATAATGACGTAGAATTAAATCAATTTGAGAAGTATGGAGTATGACAGATAGATGGTCGTCTATCTTCGCCCTTCCCTCCCTTCGTTCCAATCGTGCTCGAGAAATCATTAAATATAGTTGAGATGTGGCGGAGCTGGCTTTCTTGTTCGCAGCTTCGAAAGAATTGGTGCAGACTCGCCTATTACTAGAGTGCATTGATCGGAGCCCATTTTAAAGTATTAGTCCTGATTCAAACTAGGCAAACCGGTTCAGCAAATGCAATGTAATAACAAGAACGTGCTCATCTTTTCAATCCAAATCTTTGAATGGAGACGCGTCCTCTGGTTCGATGCAGCTCTGTTTAGATGCCATGCATACATAATAGTGGGGGCGAGTGATGTCTGGTATATCCATATACCGGTTAGATATTTCTTCGATCAACAGAAATGTACAGAGTAGCCGAAAAGAGAATCAGCATAAGGGGAAGCCACCGTCCTCCGCCCAAACTTCATCACTATGCCCCAGTTAGATCGAGTCACGTGACGTGCTAGATTGGCCAATCTACTACATGGGAGCGGGATCACACCACGACGTATTCCTGGCGCACATACACTGCGCTGAGTCAAAATCCTGAATAAGCCGCTCGGCATATCTCACAAAAACCTTCGATTTCGATACATGTTTCCTGAATTTCTGCATGGGGCATCTCTGCCTCTGGCCGTCCTATGATCCACATAAGACAACACAACAAAATACAATACCCAAAACCCAAAACCCAATATTACAACCCATGCAAACTTCAGTGTTTATTTTTTCTTCTTGAGTCGTGTTACCCCAGTGTCGTCAGAGACAGTCTCGATTCATAGCTCAGCCCGTAATTTCGGCACCTCAGCCGATGCGCGGTCGGTGTGCATCTTCTCGCACCAGCTCTAGCCAATCTCATCCCTCGTACTTTTCTTCACGATGACCTCCAATTCTACGCAGCTTGCGACGGTTGGGCTCGCCGGGTTTTTCGGAGGCTATTTGCTTTGCCGATGGCTAAAACAGACTGAGCCAGTGAAGAGAAGGCCGCTGCCACGGGCCCAGCCACAAGCCCGGGACTCACGTGACTCGCTCACCACCGGTTCCAGCACGGAGTCTTCAACCGAGTCTGGTTCCGAATCAGCCTCCGAGTCCGACTCTGAGGACGACATCGAAATCGACTCGACGCCACTCAACGAGATTCCGGGCGAAGTCCGGATGACCTTGGTGGTGCGTCAGGACTTGAAGATGGGAAAGGGCAAGGCCGCAGCTCAGTGTTCGCATGCCACGTTGGCCCTCTACAAGAAGATGGCCACGCCCTCGTCCCAGGCATACAATCCGGAGATGTTGCACAGATGGGAGTACGGCAACGGGCAGGCAAAGATCACGTTGCAGGTGCCCAATATGGAGGAGATGGACGTGTTGTTTGCACAGGCAATATCGCTAGGTGTCAATGCATACACGGTGCACGACGCAGGCAGAACACAAATTGCGGCTGGAAGTGCCACAGTTCTTGGCTTGGGCCCGGCGCCGAAGGCCGTGCTTGACCAGATCACAGGCGGCTTGAAGTTGTACTAGGGCACTTGTGCGCAGCATGCAAGCATGGATCCGCCTCCCCGGATGTATAGATTTCCCGAAAATAAAAGTTCTACCTACCGAGAACCTTCACCTTCTCCCACAGCTGTTGCTGAGAGCCGTGTGACCCTCGCCTGCGCAACACAGTATCCCCAACATTGCTTCTCTTCAAACGAGCCCAGCTCTGTTTAGTGAAGTTTGCCTCTGATGCCGTCTCGCACGCTCAAGGGGTTCACCGCAGAGCTTGCTCGTCTTTTCTTGGACATCCTGTGATGTCCCAGTATGCTGTCGTCGACGTCGAGCAACACGTCGTCATTGTGGTCGTCGTCTTCGCTGTCGATTCCATCGATAACGGAATCCACGTCGTCGTAGAAGTCGTCGACATCATCAAGGCCCAACAGCGACTGGCGGTGGCGGCGCGCACGCGAGACCAGCGCACGGTGGCCGTTCTTGAGCCGTTCTAGCGCATCGATGCGCGACCAGATCTCGCCCTCGGTTCGCTGCGGAAGCAAGATGGATAGTTCTGCAAAGGACAACTCCTTGCGCCGCCGGTTGATCAACAACTCGTCCTCTTCCATCGACCATGGGATCTTGAACACAGGCTGCAGAGCCGTGGGCGTCGAGCGGCCAGGGGTGGTCAGTTCGGGCATGGCCTGCTTTCTTGGTGGATCTGCGCTCTTCTCCTTTTCGTGCCGGCGCTCCCTGTCTTTCTCCGACAAGCGGCGATCGCCATGCACGATCAGCATCGACAGCCGGCGCAAGTAGGCCTGAGAGGGCCCGACAATGGAGCCGTTTCGTATGCTGGAAAGCGTCGACGCGAGGTGCGGGAGCCCCAGGGGCCCGGACACCGAGGACGGGCCGTGCCCGGAAGGCCCGCTGATGCTGCTGCCGCCGAACAACACGGGCAAGTGTGCGAGCGAGTTGCTCTGGTGGTGCGGGATGTCCATAGACTTCGACGGGAGGCTCAGCACGGAGTGCCGCAGCTGGGAGGAGACGGAGTTTCGGTCGTCGCGCACGATCTGGATGATGGAGTTGTTGTGCACGAAGGCAAGGTTCTGGTCCACGGCCGAGTGGCGCGGTGTCATGTTCTGCGAGCTGGGCACCGGGTGCGGCTTGTTGTGTGGCAAGTTCAGCGTCGGGTCCACGGAGATGTCGGTGAAGTAGCCGCCGCTGCTGCCTGCCGCGGCGCTGTGTGCCTGGGGGTCCAACGCCACGTCCAGTTTCGGCAGGTTCTCGAACGTCTGTGGGTGCGACGTGGTGTTGATGGGGCCCTGCGGCGAGCCGGCTCCGGAGGCGGGCGTGCCCGTGTGCGAGAGCGCGTTCAAGCCGGCCAAGGCCGTGGACACGGTGTCGTAGCCGGTGAACGTGGTGTTGGACAACGGCGAGTACACGGACCCGATGCCCGTGGAGAGCTCCGAGATGCGGCGCTTCACGCCGCCCTTCTTCTCGGGCTCCGACAGCATGCTGGGCCGGCGCGAGTTTGCGGACGTGTCGCTGGGCGTGCTGGTGGGCGCCCCCGGCGTGGACATGCCCGGGAGTGCCGCGGCGGACTTCGGCGGGTTCTTCAAGTTGCCGGACTTCAACCGCCGCCAGCGGAACTGGCACGCGTTGGGCGTTCTGTTGGTGAAGTGCAGCGCGATCTCCTTCCAGCCGAGCTTCTGGGTGTCCTTCAAGTGCATTAGGAGAATGTCGTCCAGCGGGTCCCAGGACGTGGGCGTGCGGGAGAAATTCTTGCTGCCCGAGGCGGCGTCGGTGTCGGTGGCATCGGTGGACATAGCAGAGGCGCTTTTAAGAGGGGGCGCAAGCGGTTTGGTGCGTGGGGGTTTTGTGTGGTTGAACCAAAAGGCCCGTGCTTGCGATGGTGTGCCTGTGGAGATGATCATCTCGACGTCCAGTTCCGTGGTGGGCCTCCGCGCACGTGACCGCCGCTGGGTGGGTTCACGCGGACGAAGGCGCGCACGGCTGGCCAGAAACCTGGGCTCGGCGGCTAATCCAGGGTCAGACCGGTGCGGGTGTATGGGGCTGCCAGTGCTTTTGTGCTGTTGTTCGTGTTGAATTTTTTGGTGTTGGGTTTCTTAGTGTTGGTTTTGTGTGTGTTATTTTTGTGTGTGTTAGTTTTGTGTGTGTTAGTTTTGTGTGTTATTTTGTGTGTTATTTTGTGTGTTATTTTGTTTGCCCTAGCTTTGTTTGTGCTAGGCCTTCTTTATTTCTCCTTGCCTGTAGTTAGTTTGGCTCTCAGTTGAAAGCTAGTGTATTGCTGTTTCGAATGTTCCGTGGGGCAGACTTGACTAGAATTTTGGGTTCCCCTGTTGTGTCCCGCGTGTCCTCTGCCTACTGGTCCCTGAAACTAAAGAGTCAATAACTCTGTTCCACGCTGCTGTAATTTTAGGTGCTGCATTTACTCATTACCCATACCAACAATACCCATACCAGCATTACCCACACCAGCATTACCCATACTAACAGTACCCATAGAGTGGGCTTGTCCAGCCGTATAATCTAACTATTATCAGAGCCGTCCAACAAACCACGTGGGCTTTTTTCTATCGAGCCCGCAAACGTATTCCATGGCGGGTTCTCTTCGTCCTTGCTAATTGTAGTACGAAATTCGCGCCCAGACAGGGCCCATGTAGCCATGCCGCGCCACCAGCTCTGGTACTCTATGCATATATGTCTCGTATTATTCCACGGGCAGAAAGCCGCAGTCACCACCAACAGCAGAATCAGTACATGTATGCGTGCGGCTTTTTACACCTATCCACGCATATGCTCCGTCTTCTTTGGCAGTCCCGTAGTACCTAGCATTGCAAGCCACGTTCTATGCCTAGTTCAAGCCCGTGGCCCTGCAGTGTTGGTGTTGTGCTAAGCACAGCTCTATATCAGCTCCAACCATCACTCGGATGTGCCCACCTTCTCCGCCCAGATCTTCTCGGCCTCGACAATCGTGTTGTTGTTCGCTCTCATTTTGTTCATGGTCTCCACGTACTCGTCGTACTCGTCACTGTCAAACACAATGCCGCCACCCGCCTGCAAATACGCAATGCCGTCCTTGTACACCATGGTTCTCAACGCAATGCACGTGTCCATGGTCTTGCCGTCGTAGCCCCAGTGGCCCACGGCTCCTGCGTACACGCCTCTCTTCTCCTTCTCCAACTCGCCAATGATCTCCATGGCCTTGACCTTCGGGGCCCCGCTGACTGTGCCCGCGGGAAAGATCGAGCGGAAAGCATCAAATCTGGTCTTGTCGGCTCTCAAGGTTCCGCTGACCTCGGAGACTAAGTGCATCACGTGCGAGAACCGCTGGATGGTCAAGAGCCGGTCCACCAGATTGCTCTCGGGCGTGCAGACTCTGTTGACGTCATTCCGCGCCAAGTCCACCAACATGATGTGCTCGGCGCGGTCTTTCAAGCTCGAGCGCAAGATTTGTGCGTTGGCCTCGTCCTCCTCGTTGGTCTTGCCCCGTGTAATGGTTCCGGCAATTGGGTGCGTGACAATCTTGCCGTTCTGGTCGCTCTGCACCAACAACTCCGGAGACGCCCCGATGATCTGGAAGTCCACCAAGTCGATGTAAAACAAGTATGGCGAAGGGTTCACGGTTCTCAAGTGGCGGTAGATGTTGAAGGGGTGCAAAGACGTGGGTCTGGCCACGCGCTGCGAGGGCACGGCCTGGATCACGTCGCCTAGCTTGATATGCTTCTTCAACGTGGTCACGTGGTTCTCGTAGCCCTCCTGGCCGATGTTGGACGTGAACGTCTGGTTGGGCTTGATAGGTGGCTGTGCGGGGTTCAACTCGCCCCAGGCCCTGGGCTCCCTGAGCTTGGCCTCGACCTCTTCGATCTCACGTGCGGCCTTCGCGTAGACAACATCCATGTCTTTGGAATCGCTGTCAATATGCAAGTTGTTGATGATCTGGAATCTCTGGAACACATGGTCGTAGGCGATTATTAGGTCGCACATCATCAACACGGCCTCGGGCACTTGCAATGTGTCTTTCAACGGACGGCGCGTCTTGGGCTCAAAGTACTTGATGCAGTCGTAAGAGATGTATCCCACGGCACCTCCACTGAGCTTGGGCAAACCAGGAAGCTGTGCCTGGTGGTGCTTGGCCATTTCGGCGTCCAAGATTCCGATAGGGTCCACTCCGTTGTGTTCTGGCAGGTAGATGTCCGCGTTGTCGCCTGTCTTGATGATTTTGCGGGGCTTGTACCCGATAAACGAGTATCTGTCTACGGAGTCTCCGTTGATTGACGACTCGAAAAGAAAGGTTTCCGTGCGGTCGCTGCGGTTCAAGTCAGCAAGCTTCAAGTACGCCAGGTGCACCGTCAAGTCCTGCGTTTCCATTTACTTGTAGATGGGATACATATTGGGCCTGGGGCAGGCCTGGGCATCGGCGGCCACTATGGACTTCAAGTCTTCAAGAGAAGGCTGGGGTCTGGACTGCAAGAGTTAGTGGGCGCTTTTCAAGATAGCAGGGGCCGGCAAAACCACGCCTGGTCTACGGAGAGTACATACGAACATTGATCAGTAGTTCAGATCGTTGGAATCGGGTCACTAAAGTAGCTCTCGTGAGTCACCAGTTGCAAAATTCGTGGCGGATTTTTTTCCAGGGCCCGGGCCTTGCGCGCACTCTGCAGGTTGGCCCTGGCCGCGGGGGCCAATCTTAGTAATGGCCGTTCAGGTACGAATCGTCAGACAAAGGCCTCGGGGGCATTTTCCTGTACTTCGCTGTGATCTGGCGTTAGCCCAACAAGAGCTGGCTCAGGACAGCATCGACGTGAAGAATCCTCGTGGCAATTTGCTCGCTGCCTACCATCACTCTGCGCTCGCGGCCCACCAACATATCGACCTCGATTCCCAATTCCTCACAGTAGGCGCGCACAGTCTGGTACTCAGAATAGGGCCACAGACTTTCGTCAACAATTTTCCCCTTGGTGCCGGGCTCGTCTTCGCCTACTTCCAGGCCCATATCGATGTCCTTGAAAACATGCGTGATGACACACTTCATCTCGGAGAATCTCGCGGGGTCTTGCTCCACTGACTTGAGCACCCAATACTTTCGCTGGCGGGCTGCCAAATAACTGCCACCTATTGCGCACGCCATTAGTTTTTCGGTGTGTTCTTCAAGAGTGGCTCTGCTCATCGCCCCATGTAGACCGTAGCCCAATGCTTTCAAATGGGAGAATCTGCGGGCATCCTTGAAAAGATGTGCGTTGGCTGTTTGGGTGAAGTGCACGTGCTCTAGAATCTGTAGCTGGTTTAGATACGATCTCATCGACTGGGTAGCATCCACCACATTGACCAACCCCGTGCGTAATCCGAGAGAGACGTTGGCTGCAGTTGGGTCCATACTCACGGTGTCCATTCCCAAGAAGTTGCAAGCCACAAGGTATGCAGAAATAGGAATGTGGCCATTTACATCTCGACCATACGGGAGTTGGAAGTAAGAGGCGGCGGTGAAGTCTGGGAGCAACATGTTCTCGTGTCTGATCAAGACCTCATCTCGTATCTGCGAATCGGGGCTTTCCGCGTCAATCAACTCCTTGGAATCGTAGAAAACTGGGATCTTGTTTTTGTCCGTATACTCCGACGCCAAACGGCCGGCGAGGATTTCGGCCTCGGATCTCATGAACCTCGTCTTTTCCAATATTTCCTCGTCTTTGGTCAACATAACGTGTGTTTTGATTGTGTCTGAATCTGTAGCAGAGAACATCTTGTAGACATCCCGCTGGTGGGCATTATGGTTTGTGCTCACCGCATAGTTTCTGTTCCTAGCTTCAAAATGTCTTTTTAGGACGTTGTAGATGAAGTTGAGATTGTAGTGGTCCTCGGAGTCTAGCTGTTCCTCTGTGTGCGGTTCCTTTGTCTCTTTATGATGGAAAAGCTTGAGCTTCCCAAAAATGCTGGGCTCAAGTTTGCCTGTGAGGCTCTTTTCCAACATGCGTGGGTCCAAGGTCTTGAATTGCGAGTCCTGAAGAGCATCAAACGAGATTGTTGCTGACTCCGAAAGATTCTTCATTGGATCGTCCAAATAAGAGTTGTATTCGAATGTGATGGTCATGCAAGTCTGAGTTCCACCTTCAGGACCTTTTTTTGCGCTGTCCATGAAATCACCGACGGCAAAGTAATCCTTTTGGGCTGTATGCCTGGGTTTCCTGAAGAACACATCCTGGGTGGCCTCGGAAGGAAGAAGGCTAGATTTCTCAATGCCCTGCAGATTTCTTGTATTGTCCAAGAACGCATTGCATTCTGACCACTTGGCATACGTAGCCGATGATGGGCTGAGACGCGACGCTAGGTCTGCAACGTGAATATTAATGAGGAAGCGTCGGGAATTGATCTCTTCCATGGAAACAGCCAAGTTCGCATGGAGCCCAGGGACAATGTATGCCTTAGTGTCGTGGAAAAACAGTCTCGATTTCCGGAGATGCGGGAAGTTGTCAGCAAAACTATTCTTCTTGGCGTCCACTGATGCTGAATGCTGGAGTCCGCCTGTGTCCAAGTCTTTTGCGGAGGATGCAATGAGGACGTGTGTCTTCACCTTCCCCAAAAGACCAGCCGACAAAAGCGGGTCTGTGAGCGGGTTTTGTGGGTTGTCGTAGAGCCCGATTTTTCTGAGGATAGCCACGAGTGATTCGCGTGATGGAAGATGGGGGCCCATCAAAGGCGCCAGCGAGAGCTTGGCCAAGATCTGGGAGTGTGGGTATACCACGGCATGCATCATGGCCCTCAACGCCAGGCTGTAGCGGCGGCCGTCCCAGATTCCGAACTGGAGCACCAAGTCGTCGAATTTTGGCGGTGTCCTGAGAAGCGACTCAACGAATCCACTGAAGTCTCGCAACTGCCCCTCGCTAGACTGCAAGAAGGACAGCAAGGCGTCGAAAACAGGCACCGGGACCGCATATAGAACCGGGGGCGGGGTGATACTGTTGGAGCAGTGTGCTAGCGAGAGGTTTGTGATGCGTTCCGAGGGCATGCATCCAGGAACCATCCATCGGGTGGGGTCGCTGCACATCTGCAAGTACATGGCCATGAGAAAGGCCGATTGGTGGAAATAACTGGGCAAGTGCACGGGGTCTAGAGCGTGCGTGAGTCTGGCAAGCTGCAGAAAACAGACGGGAGTGGCTCTCTCGACACTGGCGAGGTTCGAGTAGGATATTTGCAACGGACGTGCCACCACACGCCGCGTCTCGGCCACCACGGCGATGAACTGGTGGATGATCTGCACCAACTTTGCTCGCGGGCCGAACGAGGCATTGAAGCGGTTGGCAAGGATATGGTGGGGGGACATCGAGCCGCCGTCTAGTACGCGGTGCATGGCAAACGTGATGTCTTGGGGGTGCACTTTGACAAGCTCGTTATGGAGCGTGAGCACGATCATGCGGTTGTGATATGCGTTGAAGCGGGCGTACGGTTCTCGTAGCACGGCGCCAAAATGGATCTCGCCTTTATGGATGAATTCGATGAACGAGCCGGTCTGGGCCGTGCTGGTGAGGTTGGCCGTGCAGATCTCCAGCCACAGTTTCACCGACTCGTATGTTATCTGGAGCACCGAGTCTAGGATGGATGAGTCGGTGATCTCCACCTCCGGATAGAATTTGGTGGGGTCTAGAAACACGCGCCTGGGCCCGGGGTACGCGGAAAAAGGCCTCTTGTCGTTGCCACTGGCCGTGTCACGGAGTTGGACCGGGGCTTCGTTTTCACTATCTCCGGTGCTGGGTGCAAAGAACTGCGTGATGCGGCGGACGGACCGGATCGCTGGGATCCTTGCCCTGTCCAGCTGGGACAGTGCCATGCTCCTGCGGGGGTACCGTCGCAAGATCCGAAGCATGTATATATAGGATTGGAGAGGGAGTGTGGGGCAGGTTTTGCCATGGACCAGTACGGACAGTCATGCTCATTGAAGAATTTCGCTGCGCGATGAAAAGTGCGGGCAGCCAGAGACTGGGCCACTTCTCGAGCGAGAGAAATACTCCACCCATTCCAGGCGCAATTTCGAGCCGGGGTTTCAGGCTTTTTCTGTTCTGCTGCTTCCAATCTAGTTCCTCAGAAAAGCATGAAGTGCTCTGTTCGTCTTTGTTCCCCCATCTCTCGGTCCGGTCCTCAGTACTACTTCTTCGCACTAATCGGTGCCCACGGCCAAATTAGACACGGAAATTGAGCCTCCAGACCAACATGTCGGACCACCAAAGTTTCGCTCTTGATACTGGCGATTCTCTATGTACTACCAAGTATAATCAGCTCACACCATAGGGTTTGATGGAGTAGGACACACTAATCTTCCCTCACACCCGAGAGCAAGAGTACCATGATCAATGTCATCAAATATACTCAGCCCACACCATAGATTTTGTGGGACACGCTGATCTTCCCTCGCACCCGAGAGCAAGAGGACCATGATCAGTATGTACCAAGTATAATCAATGCAGCGGACTCGCTCTGGTACCCCCAACAAAGCTTGAGATGGTGTTGGTGGCTGGTTGTGAGAGACCGCAGTCTTGGGAAGGCGTTCAGCTCAACAAGGCGCCATGAAGACGAGATTGTATCGCGGCAGTCTGAATGTCGCTTCTTCCGCTAGGCAGGTACCGGCCCTTCAGGAGTAGCACACCAGCTTTGGAGCCACACGTTGAGGCGTGGTGGCTTGTGTATGGCGAAGTTGCCGCGGCAGCAGCGTCGCGGGTTTTCCGGGCCACGGGTTTTGGCATCGCCCTGGGTCTCGTGGTCTGCCGCTCCAACAGCCTCCGGTTCGGGTATCTTCAGAAACCATCGTAGCACTATGCGGCCGAGCCCAGACGCCGCCGAAACACCTGGCCACTCCCAACACTTCCTTCGTCCCTCCGGCTTCCTCAAAACAAACGCGCCAGCCGCCTGTGTACGCCGTCCGTATGCCCCTCGCCACCACTGATCCACGCACAAGCGGGAGCAACGCCGGGCACAACATCGGGAAGCCCCGGCTCGGCCCCGACCCAAAGCGCTACCACAGGCTCCATCGGCCGCAGTGGCCCCGCCTCTCCGCAAGCACGGGCTCTGAGCTGAGCTCCCACCACCGTCCTGGAGCGCTCTGTTTCCGGCATGCTCTGCTCCCGCCACCACGCGCACCTAAGCCCACCGCTGCACAATGACCGCGTTTTTGAGCTGGGCCAGGCTCACGGTGTGCGCGGCCGAGTCCTCGATGGGCTTGACCGGGAACGTGTGCGACAAGATGAACGGCCGCAGCACGTCGGTGTGCTCGTGGCCCCGCACAAACAGGTACACCGCCGAGACCGGCGCCAGGCCGGGGAAACGGTGCGCCACGCGCTTGCCGTTGGCGAAGCGGATCTGCACAAGCAGGTCGCCGTCGCCCGCCGGCGCGTGGGGACCCGCGGCGGCGGCGGGCTTGCTCTGGGCCGGCGCCGGCACCTCGTCGCCGGGCACCGGCGACCCCAAGCGCTGGCCCAGGCCCTGGAAGCCGGCGAGCTTGCGCTTGGGCGGCACGTAGTCCTCGTCCACCTTGCGCACCACCGACACGTCGACGTCCTGGCCGAACTCTACGTCCAAAAGCGACACGGGCACGCGGCCCTGCTTCAACTCGTTCAAGAGCAGCACGTGTTCCGGGTCGTCGTAGCCGCGCAAAGGGCCGTCGCCCACGGTGAAGCCCTGGCGCCAGAAGGTGATTTCGCGGTTGACCTTGAGCGGGCGCGCCGGCGCATGGGAGGCTTCCACGGCCTGCAGCGGCTGCGTAGAGTCGCCGAGCCGGAACCCCGTGCCGCCGAAGTGCTGTTCGGGCACGGCCGGCGCCTGCGCAGACGGCCGGTCGTCGTCCTCGTTCATCTGCTCGCTGGCCCGCTGGAAGATGCGCTCGACGAGCGACGGCTGCGCGGCGTTGCTGCTGTGTTTGTGCTTATGTTTGTCCGGGTTTTCCACCTGCAACGCGGACTTCTCGCCGCCCGTGAAGAAGTTGGTGTCGGTGCGGTCGTCGTGGTCCGGCGCGTCGCCAAGATCACGCAACGTGCGGACGCCGCCCGCGCGCGGCGGCCTGTTTGTGGCGGCGCCGGCTCGCGGCGCAGGGGCGGCGGGGCCGCTGGTGCTGTAAAAATCCTCGATGGCCAAGGTGAGATCTTGGTCGTTGCGGGCCAAGTACTGCTGGGCCAAGTTGGCCGATGCGCCGGTCACGGCGACAAACGATTCGACTAGGTGCAGGATATCTGACATGGTGGGGGCGCGTAGCAGGACACGGGGCTGGTGGCGGTGTCCGATAAAGAAGAGGTGGTAAGGTCTGGAAGCGCTGGTGCTGGGCCGCTGTGCCTGAGGAGGCTCGCGGCAGGTGTTATGTGCAGGCCGCCTTGCGCGGCCGCCTCCTGCCAGTGGTGCTGCTGGGGTGGATCTGGCGGGTGCGGGTCTGGAATTCATGCTTGGGTCTGGTAATTCATGCTTGGGGTGCCGTGGTCTTTTGGCAGATTGTTGGGTGTTTTTTTTTCCTTGGGTACTGCGTTGCGTTCGTTTATCAGGTCGGCTTCGGTTGCCTGTGTGTGAGTTTTCTTCTGGTGGTTTCTTGGGGGACTGTTTGGTTATTTTTCTGTTTTTTTGGCACTCTTGTAATTATTCGCTTGTTCTTTTGTCGTTCTTCTGAACACCTCGCTGATTCGTTTTGTCTTTATTTTTTTACACTATTCTTTTTAATATCATTTTTTTGTCATTGTTCCTTTTGTCAATGTTTTTTTTATCATTGTTTTTGTAATTCTTCTTTTTGTCATTGTTTTTGTTGTTATTCTTTTTGTCATTGTTTTTGTCACTATTCTTTTTGTTATTGTTTCTGGGACTCTTGCCCGGATTATTTCTCTCGCTCTTCCTCCAGAGTTCTCCACTGAATTATTTGATGGTTTCATTCTCCCTCGCATTATTCCTCTTGTTGTGGCTCACATTCCTTCTCTGAAGATTTATTTGATGAATTCCCCTATCATTCCCTGATTCTTTCTCCGATTCTTCGTCTAATTAATCTTTTGCTGCTCTCGTTATTTCTTCCATTATTCCCCTCCTTATTCCTCCCAAGCTTTCTCTCACACACTCTTATTATTCCTCTCTCTCTTTTTTCATTCTTCCTCTAATTAATTTTCTAACCCCTCCTCGTATTATTCCTCAGGTAATTTATTTGATGATTTGATGCTTCCTCTATTCTTCCTCTAATTTATATTTTAGTTCATAGTCGAATTATTCCTCTGGTAATTTATCCGATAATTTCTGTAATCCTTCATCTGAAGCTTTCTCTCATTTTTGCTTTAGGGTTCTTCCTCTAATTCTTCCTCTCATTCTTCCTCTAATTCTTTCTCTCATTATTTCTGTTATATCTTACTTTATTAGCTCTCTTCTTATTTCTCTTTTGTTCTCTTTTTTTCTCTTTTGTTCTCTTTTGCTCTCTTATGTTCTCTTTTGTTTTTGTTGCTCTTTGTTTTTATTTGTTGCATTCCAATCATTGTTTGGTTTATATCTCTCATTTCTCCTCTGTTTAATTCCCTCGTACTATCTCAAATTGTTTTGCGACTTCTTATTCTACTTATTTCACTGGTAATTTTTTGTTGATTTCTCTAATTCTTCCCTTAATTGGTTGGATATGTTGGTCTGATCTGCTGACCTAAATTGTTAATATATTCCGTTGGTTTAATTTGTTGATTAAATGTGTTGATGTATTGCTGATATTGACTTGATGTGTTGTACTAATGTATTTTACTGATGAGTTATGTATAGATGAATGGTACCAATGCCAAGTTGTATCAACAGACGTTGCTTGTGGACTGAATTACAAATATCTCCATTTCCTTGAATTTCTTAGTATGTGCTGTGACCGATGCTGTTGTGACCTGTATTGCTCGTATACTGCTATTCCTGTGATTATCATCGCTCGTCTTCTAGTGTCTGAAGGTCATTAGCGCCATTGACGCCACTAACGCCACTAACGCCATGAAAGCTCTTGGCGTATTACTATCCTTCTTCCTTTTGCAATTTTCATGGCTTGTAAAGTGAATACTGTTCGTATGCCCTTGTCTGTCTATTGTATGGTGGCTCCATGGCTGAATTCCTGATGGTTTGGTCGTTCCGGCCCTTGGCCAAACAATGGACAGCAGCAAAAAAACTATTCGCTCCCCTCTGGTTCATCCCCTAATTCTTTTCCCGTGATTCCTACTGCTTCTTTCTTACCTCCTTCCGGTCTCACTTCATAAATCTTTCCTTCCCTTCAACCTTCCTCACGATTTTCCAATCTAATACGTTACTCCATTCTGGCAGGCCCGCAGTCGAACCCAGCCCCTACAATCGAATTGATAACAAAATGCTATACTATAAACCGATGTTGAAATCCCAAATATTTAAACCCCAATGAAAGCTAAATGAAAAATGAAAAAACTTGTGCAAAATAAGTCATGATCTTCATGTCATGATAATCACATTAATGTTGAATAAATGTGACAAGATACAGGCAAGCAAATAAGAACTGAATCGAATTCAACTGCAGATCCCATGTGATGTGGGGCGTTGATTTGGCGTAAAATCAAACTTAGTGCTTGGCTCTGAACTCCTTGGCAGCGTCAACCATGTTGGTCAACGAGGCCTTGGTCTCCTCCCAGCCTCTGGTCTTCAAACCGCAGTCTGGGTTGACCCAGAACTTGTCGGCTGGGTAAACCTTCAAGATCTCAGCGATTCTCGAGACAAACTCCTCTCTGGATGGGATTCTTGGGGAGTGGATGTCGAACAAACCCAAACCAATGTGGTTAGGGTAGTCAGAGAACTCTCTGATGTAGTTAGCATCGTCCTTCTTGGAGAACTCGATGGAAACAACGTCGGCGTCCAAGGCCTTGATGTGGTTAGGGTCCAAGTCCGAGTAGCAGAAGTGCGAGTGGATCTGAGTGGAGTTCTCGACACCGGAGGTGGCGACTCTGAAAGACTGGGCGGCCCAGTTCAAGTAGTCGGATCTCTCCTGGCCAGCTCTCAAAGGCAAGCCCTCTCTGATGGCAGGCTCGTCGACCTGGATGACCGTAATACCAGCGGCCTCCAAGTCCTGGACCTCGTCTCTCAAGGCCAAACCCAATTGCAAGGACTGGACCTTCTGCGAGACGTCGTCTCTTGGGAACGACCATCTGAGACACGTGACGGGGCCGGTCAACATACCCTTGACAGGCAACTTGGTCAAGGACTGCGCGTAGACGGACTCCTTGACGGACATGGCCTTTGGTCTGGACACGTCACCGACAATGATAGGGGGTCTCACGTATCTGGAACCGTAAGACTGCACCCAGCCGTTGGTGGTGAAGACGTAACCGTCCAACTGCTCGCCGAAGTACTGCACCATGTCGTTTCTTTCAGGCTCACCGTGGACCAAGACGTCCAAGCCAACCTCCTCCTGGAATCTGATGACGGTCTCGATCTCCTTCTCGATGAACTTCTCGTACTCCTCCTTGGTGATGGTGCCCTTGGTGAACTTGTTTCTGTTGATTCTGATGTCCTTGGTCTGGGGGAACGAGCCAATGGTGGTGGTGGGGAACAAAGGCAAGTTGTACTTCTCCTTCTGCTCGGCCAATCTGTCGGAGAAGGCCACCTTTCTGGTGGACAAGGCCTCGTTGATGGTGGCCATTCTCTCCTGGACCTTGGGGTTGGTGGTGATGGACGACTCCTGTCTGGCCTTGATGGACTTGGCGTTGGCGGCGTACAACTCGGACACGTCCTCGCCGGACACGTCCTTGGCAATGGCCACGACGGCGTCCAACTTCTGGGTGGCGAACTGGAACCAGTCGGCAATGACTGGGTCCAACTTGGACTCGTTGGCCAAGTCCACGGGCGTGTGCAACAAGGACGAGGACGTGGCGACCACGACTCTGTCCTTGCCCAACTTCGCGATGGCCTTGTTCACGAGCTGCGAGGCCTTGGTGTAGTCGGTCTTCCAGATGTTTCTGCCGTCAACAACACCGACGGAGAGCGTCTGGTTGTCGCCGATGATGGCCAACACCTCGTCGAATTGGGCAGGGGCCTTGGTGAAGTCGAAGTGGAAGCCGCTGACGGGCAAGGCCTTGATGGCGGCCAAGTTGGGTCTGACGTCGCCGAAGTAGGTGGTCAAGGTGATGGCGGGCAAGCCCTCGCCAACCAACTGCTCGAAGGTGGCCTGGTACAAGGCCTGCACGTTCTGGGGCAAGTCCAAGACCAAGATGGGCTCGTCGATCTGCACGGTCTTGGCGCCGGCCTTGTACAACTCGGCAAGCAAGGACTTGTACACGGGCAAGAACTTGTCCAACAACGAGATGGGGTCCAAGTCCAACGAGTCCTTGTCGGCCTTACCCAAGTAGAGGTAGGAGATTGGACCGAGCACCACGGGTCTGGTCTCGACGCCCTGGGCCTTGGCCTCCAAGTACTCGGCCACAGGCTTGAGGCCGGCGGCGCTGTTCAACTTGAACTCCGTGGAGTTGGAGAACGTGGGTCTGACGTAGTGGTAGTTGGAGTCGAACCACTTGACCATCTCCAAGGCCGTCACGTCGACGGCCGCCTCGGAGTCGGTGGCCTTTCTCTGCAAGCCTCTGCCCATGGCGAACAACACGTCGATGGGCTCCAAGCCAAACTTGGTGTATCTGTCGGGGATGACGTTGAACAAGAGCGACAAGTCCAACACCTGGTCGTAGAAGGAAAAGTCGTTGGACGCAATCACATCGACCCCAGCGTCCTGCTGCAACTTCCAGTTGTGGGCTCTGATCTCCTTACCCTTGGCCAACAAGTCCTCGACAGAGACCTTCTTGGACCAGTAGGCCTCGGTGACTTTCTTCAACTCTCTCTGAGCGCCGATACGGGGGAAACCTAAAACGGAAGATTGGACCATGGTGTGTTTTTTCCGGGTTTGGATGGGGGATTCCAAGAAAAAAGGATGGGGGGTAAGGCAGGAGGGAGCGTACTTGCGCCGACTTATATAGGCGGCCGGCGGAGGTGAAAAATGAGCCGACGGGGCGGCGGCCGGGCGCCTGTGTGCAGGACACGTTTAAAGCGATAGGGCTGGTTCCGGCCCCGCCACGGTTTTCTGGCCAGCCGCCGCTGGCACGTGACCAGTCGCCGCTGTGCTGCCCGTAGCCTAATTTCGGCATTGACCAGGCTGCTCAATGGCGGCGCCCGCCCGTCTGTTTCCAGCGGGGCCATGTGAAAATGTGCGGCATCCACGCGCACGTGATCGCTCAACATTGGGCGATAGCACGTGGAATGACTCGGACCGCCGCTACCGGGAACGCGCAGGCGCGATCTGGCTCGGGAGGCACGGGTGCACAGGCCCGGCACTGGCGTACTGGACAGGGCAGGAAGGAGGCAAGAAGAGACACAAGTTCAGAGAAAAAAAAATACAAAAGCACAGAAAATACGAAAGGGCCGGGAAGCCCCGGCCGCCGGGCCAGCGGAGAGTGCAGGGCCTCGTCGGCGTAGGGCCAGGCGGGCTGGTGGAATGAGTCACCGCCGGGCACCCGTACATCCCAGATCTTGCGCGTGGTTGGGCCTCGCGGCCCGCGCGCCTGCTATACGACGAAAAACCCAGGCCCCGCGCGCCCAAGTGACAGAGCTGTGGAAGGCCGGAGCTTCTATTTTCCAGGCCCGGCCAGCCTAGTATCCTGGCGAGTGCTGGTACTTTGAAAAGTGCTAGTACTTTGAAGAGTGTAAGTATTCTGGCGAGTCTAATATTTGAAGGGTGCTGGTATTTTAAAGAGTGCTATTATTCTGGCGAGTCTAATATTTAAAGAGTGCTGGTATTTTAAAGAGTGCAGGTATTTAGTGAGTGCTAGTATTCTGGCGAGTCTAATATTCAAAGAGTGCTGGTATTTTAAAGAGTGCTAGTATTCTGTAGATCAGTAATTTTAAAGAGTGCTGGTATTTTAAAGAGTGCAGGTATTTAGTGAGTGCTAGTATTCTGGCGAGTCTAATATTCAAAGAGTGCTGGTATTTTAAAGAGTGCTAGTATTCTGGCGAGTCTAATATTTAAAGAGTGCTGGTATTTTAAAGAGTGCTAGTATTCTGGTGAGTCTCTCGCACCATGCGCAGCGCTGCCCAGACTCGAATCTCCACCCAAAAAAATAAGGCCAGTCCGTGTTGCTTGTTTTGGTTTGCGCTCGAAACACACTGCTTTTGAAAACACAGCCGGCGCCATGGATCATGGAACGCAATTCCACGTGGGGCTTGCCCGGGCACTGTGCTCATTTCTCCGCTCCAGCTACAGGCTTTATGAGAGTCGCCCTGGTGCGGCTCTGTTTGCAGTGCGAATGCTCCGGCACCAGCTGGACAATGGGCGTGGCTCTGGCTCCGCACCCAGCCTGGCGATCGGGCCGTTCATTGTTTCTCGGGCTGTCTTTGCTTTTCGATTATGCTTTTCGATTATGCTTTTCGATTGTGTTTTTTGATTGTGCCTTCGATTGTGCTTTTTGATTATGCTTTTTGACCAGGCTTTTCGATTATGCTTTTCTTGTGTCCTGCTGTGTTTGGCTTTTCTTGTTTCCTGTTTGCTCTTCTGTTCCACACTGTGTTTGCTCTTCTGTTTCCCACTAATTTTGCTCTTCTGTTTCCCATTGTTCTTGCTCTCCTGTTTCCCATTGTTCTTGCTCTCCTGTTTCCTGCTGTGTTTATGCGTTTCTCGTGCTTGCTCTGGTTCTTGCTTTTCTGTTCTGATCCCAGCTCTTGGTTCACTTCTGGCTTCCCTGCTCTTCTATGCTACCTTCCTCAATCCTAGTATTCGGTGCTTGATTCATGCTCCCTTACGCGTCGCTTCCCTACTCTCATTATTCAAATCTGAATGCCTTTGGGCGTACTTCGTGTTTTCTTGTTCATCCCTTGTTTTGCTGAACCTACCCTCTTCTGTCGGTCTCCAAAGACCTCGCGTCCCTTTTCTGATGATCTGTTCAAAGACGCCGTCCACACGCCTTCCGTTCCGGGCCATTCCCCACTCGGGCACCGGCTCAGACACCTACAGCGCCGCGTACGCCCGGTTGCTACTTCTGCGTCCAGTTTCTGTATTGTATCTAGGAGTGCTCAAGTCTATATCTGGAATCTGGCCACTGGCCGGCACCGCATGGAAGGTGATTAAATGCGTGTCCCCGTAGTCTGCGCTTGGCGCATACCCCGCGGGCAAGGTCTGTGGTGGGGCCTCAATCGAGCTTACTGTCGCCAGCAGCCTTTCTCTTCTGCACCAAGTCGGCAATCACGCCGCCCGAGTGCAAGAGCCCGTAGCGGCGGAACTGCTTGATGGCCTCGTTGATCTGCTCCGCGTCCTTGCCGGCGGTGAACTCCTCAAAAAACTCGCCCTGCTTCACGAAATAGTCGTAGCTCAACACGAACTTGTCGTCGGACATGTCGCTGAGCTTGTTGGCGGGGTTGACGGGCGTGTTGAAGCCCTCGTGGTCGCCCAAAAACACGCCCAAGTGCTTGAGCTTGGTGAACACGCTCGCCTGGTGAGCCGGCACCATGCCGCCAAACTCCTTGATTTTATACTCGCGGTACTCGTCCTTGTACTCGTCGGCATTGGCGCGCTTGGAGCCGGTCCAGCCCAAGGCGATCAAGGTTTCCTTGGTGACCACGGGCTTCTTCTGCGGGCCCAAGCGGAGCAAGCGGGTCGGGTTGAACATGCCCGACCACACGAGGAAAAACACCACAAGCACCTTCACGATGTGGAAGATGAAGAAGGCGCATTGCGCGCCTATGTTCACGGGCTCCTGCAAGTCCTTGATGAACACGTCCGCGATGTGGTTGAAGTTGTACTTCTGCGCGGCCCACGAGAGCAAGTACGACATCTGGTTGGTCAAGCAGATGCCAGGCGTGGGCGACACGAAGTCGGGCAAGTCCGTGTAGAGCCACACCACCAACGCGGAGATGAACATGTAGTACCCGAAGTGGTTGAAGCGCCACACCGGGAGCACGAGCTGGCCGGGCCAGCACTGCTTGGCCACCACGTCGTCAAGCGCCACGCGCTTCTGGTATTTTTCTTGGCCGGTCTCGTACGAGAAAAGCAACGCGCCGTCTTCCGTCAAGTAGCCTGGCGCGGTCAGCACCACAAACAGCACGGGCTGGGGGTCGTAGAACAAGTTGGGGCGCAAAGAAATGGGCAAGGTCTGGAACACCTTGAACAAGTCGCGGAACACGGTTTCCGACGTGATCTGCAAGCAGTAGTCCTTCTCCATGTCGTCGTTGAAACGCAAGTAGATTTCCAACGAGGACTCAGGCAGGATCTCTTTGGGCGACATGATCGAGGCTCTTTTTTTTTTGAATGAGTATTAGGGGGCCCAGCGAATCAAGGTCACGTGTCGGCGGCGCTTTTTTGTTGACGAAGTAGCGATCTGGGCGGATGCTGTGCTAGTCAGAGGCTGGTTTCGTGAGGCAAAAAAGAGAGGTATGCTTGCTCGCGTTCTCTGCTATATGGCTGATAGCGGGCGGGGCTTGGGTGCGGGCTCCCAGTCGACGAGAGCTGGCCCCGCATTGCCACTGCCATGTGGCGGGGGAGCGAAAAAAGATAGGGCACTGACGTAATGGAAGCCCACGGGGCAGAAATGGAGGAAGCGAAAAAAAAAAAAGAGCGGGGCTCTTCAGGCGGGTTCCTGGACTGCTGGTGGTGGTTTGTGGGCATGTGTTGTCATTTTTGATGCCTTTCCAATTTTCTGCATGTTTATTGGTTTCCCCAATTGGGGCGGGAGCGCCACTCTGAAGGCGCCTCGCACTTTTGGAGTGGGGCCGTCCAATTCTTGGAATATCGCAATGGGCAACATGCCTTGAGCTCGACTGAGCAAGCAGCACCAGATTTGTATTTTCACTCTGGAAAAATTCTTTCATCCAGTCCAGAGTGCCTTGACACGGCCCGTCCACTTTTGATTCCCGGGGACACCTGCTTATTGTCGGGTCCATAGTGATAATGTCCTCCCGCATCACGTGTCGCTTGACATGCGGCAAGACAGCGATGGGCGCACAGCATGCAGGCGCGTGCCGTGAGAGGAAACCGAGCGCCCGAATGTCTTCGAGAATGCAGGCACTGAGCTCGTCTGGCTACACAGCACAGGCGGAAAATGCACCATTTTTGGGGGAATCAATTTGCGGCACAAGTGCTGTTGGCGACCCTGTTCCTGGAGTGGGATCTGCGGTCCACCTTTACTTTTCCTGCATATCTGCACATCTGACATGGTCTTGCCGTATGAGGAAACTCGTATACTAAAAACTACGCGGGCCCTGTAATCCATGAATTTGTGAAAAACAAACGTGGTCGCCTCAGCCTGAGAAGCTTTAATCAAGAAACGAGAGGGCGCTGGAGTGGACGATCCCTAGTATCAGCTAAATACCGATGGTCCCCGGAAGCGCATAGCTGTATATATGCAGCTCTATATTGAGCTCGCGTGCCGAAGCCCTGATGAAATGTTAGTTCTGTTTCCAGGGCGTTTTCTTTTCTTCTATGTGGCCGGATATATAGAACGAATATGAACACCCAGGCTATTTTGGGAGGAAAATTATGTTAAGGGGGACGTATACATTTGTCTTAATGGAGTCTGCTTAAAAGAGATCATGTAGTGTAACCTCTTGAATTGCTTCGACAAACTACTCTTGATGATTTCGCCGCACAATTATATTGGATTTTTGAGCTCTTGGTAGGCTTGAAATTACAGAACCAGCTCAGCGTGCTTTCGAATAAATTTTCTCTGCAGAACTTTGAGCTTCGATGCTTGGTTGATGTATTGACCACATGGTGAAGCCATGCTAGTACTGGCCAAGGCTCAGCTCGAAAGTATTTAGACCCTGCTAAAAGCTTACTGATTACATTTCAGCAGATTTTAGTTGACCGATATGAAGAATACAAATTTTGCACCTGAAATTTGACCGCACCTCCTTGCCAGATGATGAATCTAAAATTCTCAACTCAATTGTGAGCAGTTTCACCAACGGTCTTACAGCAAAAAGGCTGCTTGAGTACAATGCTAGATGGAGCACTTCTTATGAAAATTCTGAGTCCTGGAGAAAACAAATACACATAAAAAAATCCCCACAGAAAAGAAAGCAAAGAGCACATAACCCAATGCCCTTCGATCAACTTTGTAGCACACCCACAGAAAGAAACTTTTCCTATCAAAACCCAGCCAGCTTTTTACGGAAGAAATTTAGGAGAAACATATCAGAAAACATGAGCGAGTTTTTCCAACCATGAGAATGAAACACCCAGGGTTGAGCACACCTGACTCTCTATGCGACCTATTGACTTCAAACGCCTCATACAGCTGAGATTACACAATACCGGATCTTCATGGCTTTTGTGGAGTATATGATCCCGCTTTAATATAATATGTAGGAAATTTCGACACCATCAAAATCAAGGACGGTGCAGAAAAAATATTCTCAAAGGATTTGTATCTACCTAGCTCACCTGCAACATCTACACGGAACACTGTTCGGACGAACGGATGTATCAGCAAGACCAACTACCTCTGTGTCCAGGCCCATAAGAAAATAAATTCACAGGAATCTGGCCCCCTGAAAAAGATGAGCCTACCGGGGGCTTTCTGTGTATATGGCAGTGATATAACGTAAGGAATCCACACAAAGATCTCTGGTATCATCTCTCCTGAAGAAGATACTAGTCATTTGATCAGGTCAGTTTTTGTTCTGAAAAAACTAATCATCTTTACAATCAAGCCGCACGTATACACAATTATATGAATGTTATCATTCGTGGCTTTATGTTTACCATGTCAAATTCAAGAAGCGCCGTGAGCAAAGTGACATGATGGTCGTCCGTCAAAAAACAGTCATAGAGTTGCCAGACCTAGAATCGGGTTTCTCGTCATTGAAAGAAGACAAGCTGAATGGAATTCCTTAAAGCTCCTAGAATGTGTCATCTCAGAACCATTTCGAGACATCCTTTGTTTGTCTTTCTATCGGGCAGACTGAGAGGACAAACCGTAAACAGGATCGTAATCGAGGGCAGGGGCCACTCTAAACTTTGCAAGCTTACTTTACAAAGACTATAGGCCCATTGGATTAGAAGTGATGTATCAATAAGAATGTACGGGATTTCACCCTCTAGCCAAGTGGAATCAGACGCGGCAAGGGCGGATTCAAGCCTTGTTGCAAATGCGCACGCGGAAATGAGTTGCGAAAAAAGAAATGGGAAAAAACGTACAGCTCGACCTGCGCAATGTCACTCAGGGCTCACATGCCAGGAGGAACGGAGAATATCCGTAACTTCACGTAAATGCACGTCAGTGTCATTCTAGTCTACTCGAAAATGTCAAACATCAAACACAACCAATAACATGATGTACAATACAATGGCAAGGAGTCTTCTTGTGATACAGACGAGAAAAAATGAGAGAAGATGCGAAGGTGTAACAAGTCTTGTGTTCGTGAACAAGGCGTTCGTCAAACTTTCACGGACAAGGCGCCCGTCAGGCACTTACGACAGGGCTTGAGTAGCAGCATCCCCAAAAAGGACAAACTTTGACCTCTTATTATTCTCGTCAAGCTTCCCGACGACTCTAACATTCTTCATATTTCCTGAAACAAAAATTGCGGCTTTTCAGAATTTAGGAGTATGAATCAATCAGTTTATGTGTGTTGTTCCCGCGTGCTTTTCGGGATTTGAATCTGCCAATTGTCCGCACGTGTTTGCATATGATATGCGTATTGTTTTTGAGTAAACTAACCGCGCACGCCGTTAGAGTTATGTTAGATGTCTCGAGTCCGAGTCGTCCGAAATCATGGCTCACTCTCATAAGAGGATCGGCTCACAGGAATGACGGAAACCCCTGAAGAAACGCACCCTGATAATTGCTGTTCACCTTTTCTCTATGTCACAGACGTATCGAATCGAGACGTTCTGCTCCTTCCATAGACGGGCTGATGATTGACTAATGGTCAGAGCGCTCATAATGTCAAAGCATGTACAGATACTGAGTCAAAGCCATAATGATGTCAGGTTTCTGAATCAGGATTCTAAGGCGCAATCAGGCCAGGTCACGCTTCGATTTCCGCCACACCACGCGGATGCCGTGCCCAAAAGGGTGTGAGACCGTCCCGTAAGTGGCTGCGTACAGGGCGACATTTTTTGCTGCGTGATTTTTTCACGTAAAGAGATTAGACCGGTATACAGAAGAATGCACGGAGAATTAATGTTCGTACCAGGACATATTTTAGAAAGTATCTTCAAACAAGGTCAAATGATGATGATCATGTGACTGTTAACCTTTGGAAGGTGTATGTGGATTGAAAAGAATTACCAGGAAAGTGTCTCCACAAGATCAAAATAGTTTGGGAAATGCAAAGCAGAATCACAACCTCTTCAACGTGACTGACCCTCGGTGGACCAAGTGCCATTTTGATTGGTTGATGCATCCCCATCCTAGACTTTGTTTTAAAAACATCTCAAGTTTATCTTAAGTTGATGCATTCGAGAGTTCGTTGATGCCTTGTAAGTCCTCTTATGGCAAACTGCGAAAACAGCCAGCCAGTTTTGTAAACAAAATGGTATACATGAATAGGAGAAAAGCCAACGCCTTGGATGTGCCCAGTGCTCTCGCGTGAAATGCGCCATTTCTGAATCGGCGCAGGTCTAGTATTGTCGACGTAACTGCGCCCGCTCGCACATCATACACCTGCACCTATTCCCAATGCTGCAAGCTGCATGTCACTCAATTTAGGTGCCCATGCAGAGCTGCATATATATGGCTGCCACCATGCTATGTATACTGGCGGTTTCCTCTCTTAGTCCGTGCCTTTTCTCCCGCTCCTTGTCGCTCTTTCACTTTCCTTTCCTTCGCTGCTCTGTTTTCTTTCACTTTCACTAAAGTGCACAGAATGTTGTTGAAATCGCTCCTTGCTGTGGCGTCGTCGCTCATCGCCTCGGCCGCTGCCACCGACCTCCCAGCCATCGAAATTTCTGGAAACAAGTTTTACTACTCGAATAATGGCAGTCAGTTCTTAATGAGAGGTGTGGCCTACCAGCAGGACACGGACTCGACCTCCACCACCTCTTTTGTGGATCCTTTGACCGACTACGACTCTTGTCTGAGAGATATTCCTTATTTGCAAGAGTTGCAGACTAACGTGATCCGGGTATATGCCTTGAATGTCTCTCAAGACCACACTGATTGCATGGAGGCTTTGGCTGCCGCCAACATCTATGTCATTGCCGACTTGTCCGAGCCCGATCTCTCCATTGACAGAGACGATCCTACCTGGACTCTCGAGTTATTGGACAGATACACCTCGGTCGTGGACGCTTTCCACAACTACACCAACATTTTGGGTTTCTTTGCAGGTAACGAGGTGACCAACAACGCCTCCAACACCGACGCTTCTGCTTATGTGAAGGCTGCTGTGAGAGACACCAAGGCATACATCCTGGAGATGGGCTACAAATCCATCCCCGTGGGCTACTCTTCCAATGACGACTCCGACATCAGACTCGACTTGGCCGAATACTTTGCATGTGGCGACGAGTCTGACAGAGCGGATTTCTTTGGTATCAACATGTACGAGTGGTGCGGTGACTCCACCTACGAGACTTCGGGTTACGAGACTATCACCGAGGAATACAAGAACTTGGGCGTTCCTATTTTCTTTTCCGAATACGGCTGCAACGAGGTGTCGCCAAGAAACTTCACCGAGGTCCAGGCCATCTACTCCGACGAGATGACCGACGTCTGGTCCGGTGGTATAGTGTACATGTACTACGAGGAGACCAACAACTACGGCTTGGTGACCATCGACAACAGCGAGGTCTCCACTTTGGATGACTTCAACAATTTGAAGAGCCAGATTGCGCTGATCGACCCCTCCTACACCACCATTGGATCCGTGACCACTTCCGCCACCGTCACCACGTGCCCCACTGTTGGTGGCTACTGGTCTGCCACAACCGTCTTGCCACCTACACCCGACTCCGAGGTCTGTGACTGCATGGTCGCATCCTTATCTTGTGTGGGTGACTCCACGCTCGACTCTGATGGAATCGCCGAGCTCTTCAGCTACGTGTGCGGAGAAGTCGACTGCTCTGGCGTCACTGGAAACGGTACCACCGGAATCTACGGCTCGTACTCCGCTTGTAAAGCAAAGGCCCAGTTGGACTTCGTGCTCAACTTGTACTACAGTGCCAACGGCGAGAGCTCCACTGCCTGTGACTTTTCAGGATCGGCTTCCCTCCAGACCGCCTCCACGGCCTCCTCGTGTACTGCTATTCTTTCTTCTGCCGGGGAATACGGTACGGGCACGGTTTCTGGTACGGTCAGAACCACCACCGACTCCGCCTCCACCACCACTGTTTCTGGCTCTGACTCTGGATCTACTTCTGATTCTTCTTCTTCCAGCACTTCTTCCAGCAGCACCTCGGGCTCGGCCAGTGCTCATATTGCCTTTTCCCCATTGAACGCTGCCATGATCGCCGCGTCGTTCATGGCTGTTGGTCTTGGTTTGGTGTTTGTTTAATCAACTATGTCAAGAATAAGATTTTAATAAAAGTCCAGTTCCGGAAAGAGTTCATTTTGTTGTTGGGTTCCAGTATCGACGTGTATTAATACATGTTAGTTTTCCGCATAACGACAGAAACCAGAATGGTGGGTATAACGTAGGGGTGGTCCGTGGCATCAGGCATCATTGTCCATTACCATCTTGCGGATCTCCCAGAAGTACTCGAAATCGAAATTGCTTCGACTGCTGAGGTGGTAGCTTTCACTGGGACCAAACCAATTATGCGTTTTTCTTCTAATCTTCATTTCTTCTTTTTCAAATTTGGCCATGTGTTTCAGGCTGAGTACAAACTCCTCGCCAGCAGTGCTATTGCTCACCGCTGTACTTCCAGTGGAGTTGTTCAGAAAGGTTCTTTGGGTAAATGCGCTTACTCCACGATTATATAGCGTGGGTTTTGATTGAACTGGTTCTGTAGTTGCATATTGTGGAATGTCATTTGGTGTGAGGTCCGGCAAATCATCAAAAACATTTTCCTGTTGCTCGTCAATAGCATCTTTGTTCACCCATCTTAGATTTTCCGGGTCATAAACCATATTCCCTTTGACGGTGTCCTTCTGATGCCGAAACTGGTCGACCGTTATCAAACTGGGCTGCTTTTGCTTTTTGTGAGAAGGACCATCGTCCTTATTTTCATCAAAGCGCAAGAGATCATGTTCGTTTCCTTCCCAGAGTTTTGAGTTCAGATTAAATTTCATTTGCTTGTTTCCAGTGAGCGAAGGGACAGCAGACCTATGGTTTAGGTATTTCACAATACCCACCCCTTTCCTGGGCGGTTTATCGTGATGTTTTGTGCCAGAGGACTTGGTTGGACTTGAACGTAGCTGGAACTGTTTTTCCGAAATCTCCATGTACTTTTCTAGGAGCTGCTTTTTGCGTAGCTCCATGTTATAATCCAACAAGTCTTCTCGTGATTCAGAAGGAGGCTGCTGGTTTCTTTTTATGTGGAACGAGGGCATTCTGTCTAACTTCCTGATGATCTTGTTGTTGTGGTTGAAAAGCGGGTGTTCAGAGGGCTTCGCCCGCAACGTACCAGCAAGATCCATAGAGGACTTGAACTTGGTGGGCTTCGATGCTTTGAGTGATCTTGGAAACACGGGCATGCTTGCCTTCCGCAGGAGGTCACCACTAGGAGCCACTGGCTTCGTGTGAAAGTGCAGGAGCTTATCCTGGCAGATCATGGAAGGAAGGACATCGGCAAAGCCGTCTTCGAAAGTCTCGAAGTCGTCTTTCGTGTACTCATAGTCGATGGTGGCATCGTTTTGCAAATGGTCTTTTTGCTGCCGCAGAGGCAGATGGCCATATAAACGTAGGTCTTTGAGCTTGAGAGTGTTCACCTCGTCTGCGGCCGGATCTAGGAGCTCATTGTTGTTGTGCTCGGTATGGCTGTTTGTGTAGCGGCGGTACAACTCGTCATCCTCGGCCCGTGCCTGCTCCTCCATTTGCTGTTTCCGCTGGATTAGGACTTCCCGCGCCCTGGTGGGGCCAGCGGTTTTCTTTGATACCCGCGTTCCGTCGCTGTTGTAAATGCCGCTTTCTTCCTTGCCGAATATATCGTCGATTTCCTCGAAATCCTCGTCGTTGATTTCGGTGATGTCCGTGTCCGTGTCCTCGCTGAACTCACTCAACGACCGACGTCTAGTCGGCGAAGTCAAAGAGGCGGTTCCGGGCAGCAATCTGAACTCGGTTCTCAAAACCGCGGGCGGATGGGTTCGGATGGCATCCCTGATGTCCTCGTCAAATGAGAGATCCTCGTCATCTTTTTCTACGAACCTAGCTAGGCCTCTGATTGGATCGCGATATCCTTTGGCGGATTCACGTGGTATACTCTCACTGACGTTGGGGCTGATTCCGCGCGCAGTGGCTGGCATTTTGAGCGTGGCAAACTCGTCGAGGGGCGAAAGTATGTCGCTGTCTGCTTCATCAAGCTGCGCCAAAAAACTGCCGTTTTCTTCACCAAACCCACCGCCAAAGTTGTCGTTGTGATCGTTCCATTTTTGCAAGCGGGCCATTTTGCCACTGATCAGGGCGACTCGATCGGGTGGCATGAATAGTTTGCCTTGTTGCTGGATGATTTTGGTTGAACGATCTGACGCTTGTTTTCCTGTAGTGTTTCGCACGACGTGTATGTTGATGTGTGGAGAAAGTGGTTGCGGGTGTTTTGGTGATGTCAGCAGGCGCTGTCGCGTTCTTCAGTACAGGCACTTCTTTGCACAAGCAGTGAGACCCGATTTCATTGCAAGCGCGCTTCTCGTGAGATGCGCTTTTCCAAAGCAGATTCAACAAAAAAAAAACATCACAGGGCATTCGGTGAAATTTTCACTTGTGACAACCGCCAGCAAAAAAGTAATGCCTTCAGCCAGATTCGAACTGACGATCTCCTCATTACTAGTGAGGTGCCTTACCAACTTGGCCATAAAGGCTTGGATGCAAGCAAAAATGGGGGAACAATACACAGCCTTAAGTAAACCTGTCATGTCATGTACGTATTTAGTTTTGATAGTTCTGCCGACCACTATTTTTCTCTTACTTGAAATGTTTTGGGCTGCAAATTATTGTGATGTTGCAATCTATAATAGGTTTCTTCTACCAAAAAAAAAAAAAAAAATCTTCTCTATAGTTTTTGTTAGTGGTGGGGGTTTACATCCCTCCAATTACACTCTATAATATGAGGTTTCTTTGAAAAAAGAATAGAGCTTGCGCCTAAAATGACATTTTTTGGTTTTGTTAGATCTTTCCAAGGCACATATATTTCTAAAAATTCCCTGTCTGTCGAAATCATTGCCGGTCGCCTAGACTTTATTAAAATTTTTACACCTCAACAATCAGCTACCGTACAGCTGCGTCATACAATGTTATGTTTCTTAACGGTTAAGGTACTTGATGCCTTGAAAAGCTGCTCTCTTTTTGATGTCTTTCGTTAAATAGCCTTTCCCCCACTGGTTACAATAGGGGAAAACATCAACCATGATCAAAGACTAGTGTGATTAGTGTTCGAATCATACACTAGTGAGTCTTCGAATCAGTGAAAGGAAAATTGTTTGTGAACACAGCTTGGGAGCTCAAATAAAATCCAGAAAGATCAAAGTTATATGTGACAGACTTGGGTCCACTAAGACTATCTAAAGAAATTTTTGAGTGTACAACAGAGCTAGAATGGTACTATCTGTGTCAAAGCGTAAAGCAATGATCTGCTAGTCCCCTTGCTGAATTATTCAGAGTAATTCCAAATCTGCCATCAAGCAAACATGGTCAGACGGACACGTCCCGACTGCTGGCTGTGAGAGCCGCGACTTTCCTATTTCAGACTTTTTGGGAACACGGAGCAAAGCCAAGACTTTTATGTTGCTGACTTTGGCAAATTCTTCCAAGGCATCTATTCCAGGGCTTTGGCTTATTTTGTTATCCTGTAAAACAAAGATGTAGTCTATAAAGCTCCAGATCTCGGTCAGGGAGATGCCTCTGTCAGCTAGATCATAGGCGATGGAGTATAGGGAAATCAATTTGTCGTATACTCTTTGGTGTGAATTGATAAGATCATTTCTCGTTTCCATAAAAGCTTCATACGGGACTTTTGAAGCTGCTTTTCCATACTGTTCTTTCAGTGGACACGGTAACTTGGCCGGCGAAAAAACAGGATCAAATTGACGCGAATTGAAGTCTCCGCATATAAAAGTGTAGAACAGGAACCGTGGCTCCGTTTGGAATCTTATGTACTCGGAAAAATTCTCTGTTTTTTTGATAAGAACCAGTGCTTGTTTCATAGGGTCGTTTTGTTTGTGAAGAGACGCAGATAGGTGTGTTGTGCCTATAACAATTCCTTGCTTGGAAGGTTTGGTGTGGCCACGCAAGAACTTTTCTTTAAACCCCAAACATAAAAGAAATATTGCCCTGTTTGATGATTTTGGTGGGACAATTTCATTGATAGCATGCTCGTCATAATTGGAGAAATCATGTCAGATTTCGGTGAACAAGTCATGCTTGAAGCATATACCAATCCCATGATCCTTTGGACCTACGTACACAAACGACAGCTCATATCCAAGCCTAAAGAGTTCTTCTTGCCACCAAGCGTACTCAGAGTCGTTTACTGGCACCTCCTGAAGACAAAGGATATCGGGGTTGTACCGACCAACCTCACATAAAAGCACTCTCTCCCTGAGCCTATGGGGGAAAAACCCGTCCAAGACCCAACTCTTTTTTTTACCTAACGTGTAAAGCACATTATATGTCATTATTGAAACCTGCGGGCCTCGAGAGTACTTAACACCGCTCACTTGGAGCATATGTCGGTATAAATATAGGGAATATAGTCTGTCATCTATATAGGGATCCACGCGGTCATGCGTCCTTTTCGAAGACCACAGTTGCAAAAGCATTCAAAGGTATAAGGAAAGGATCGTCCGCTATGACGTGGTTTCCTATGCTGAAGTTCTCGGTAAGCTGGACAGGATTAGCGACACGTAGTCTACACCTCAGTCCAATCAGAGCCACGTTTGAGAGAATTGCGACAATGTCCAAAAAGATGATATGCTACTACAGGCACCCTGTACTGCTAAGAAAATAGCTGATTCAAAAAAATGATATATCTGGATAGTGTGATATAGAATGGAAGAGATTAGCTCGAGCGTTTCCATGCAGACCGTGTGATTCTTTAAGAGAAGGGATCTTTGCATGCAGTGACGCACGTATGCTTCTTGAGAAATCCGAATGTCGTTTCCGTTAAACAAGACTTTTCGTGAGACAGGATAACAGTACATTTCTGAAATTCACTTGGACATAATTGTTCTGTTCTTGAAGGGAAGGAAAAACTGTCGCTCGTTTTTCAATTGACAATTTGGGGTTCGGCTGACAGATCTACAAAGGCTTTAAAAATCAAATACCCCACCTACTGTTGATAAAACGTTTTCCAAAAGGTTTGAATTACATAATGGAGATTTCATACAAGCTAGATTTGATGAATGAAGGTGTGTCATAGAGGAAGGCCTTCTTCTTCAGACACGCGTCTTTCTTCTCATGAGCTTCTATGAACCTTGTCGTGTTCACCGATATCATCTTGTTTCTAATATCTTCTTCAACAACATGCATGTTCACAGTTCAAATTTGTAAACATCAAGCAAAGAATTTCAGAGAAGCTTGATTTCCCTGGATTCTCAATGTGAAATGTTTTTTTGCTCGAGCCATTTAATTCAAGATTTAATGAAAATATAACATTCACTGAAAATATAACATTCACTGAAAATGAACATTGAGAGGACGTATCGTATGGTTCTCTTGAGAACGGTTATCTGACGTCACATCTTCCCAATAAATTATTTCAAAAATGAATGCCCACTGTCGGAATCGAACCGACGATCGCCTCATTACGAGTGAGGCGCCTTACCACTTGGCCAAGCGGGCTTGTTAATTTTTCCAAGCTAATGAGCCAACACAAAGTATAGTTTATAATGTCTCAGGTTTATAATCTCTTGTTGTTTAGTGGCATATTCGAAAATAATTGGGTTCGCATTATTCCGAACAATATTTAATCCAGGTATCTAAATAGCCAAAGCTCATCCTTTATATTTCCCAATCTCATGGCGTAACAATGCCCTATTCTACAAGATCGAAAAACCGCCAGTGATCACGTCCTCGCATCAAGAAGGTTTTAAGGCCTCATCACAATGAGCTGTTCTTGATGTCTCTATACCTTTCCCTAATATCGTTTTTGCGAATCTACAGCAATTGTGAAACATCTAAATAGTGGTGGCAAGAGCTGAACATTGCCGAACCCACGAATATTCATGAAATACTGGCCCCAGTCATGAATATGACTTGGTTCATGACGACCATTGTCATGGTATACACTCAATAGCTGAAGAGTCTCAGAAAGAGAGCTTCTTAGTTCCCCTTTGACAACCTGAGTTGAAGCAGCTTTTCCTACACATTGATGGCTCCTTAAGTCCGCTACAACCATCGGAGTTGAAGCTACTACTACAGGAGACCTACTTAGGAGCCGATGACGTAATATCCAATACGTAAACAGATACGGGCCATGATGACCGTCCAGGCCGTGACTAACGGAAGAGGACGGGCCGAGCTAAGACACTCGGTATGTATCGGGAGCTCTTTAGAGCATTTTTATAAATTGTTGTATAGTTTTGTTCCTCAAATCAGATGATTATAGCAAAAAATACAATTAAGAATCAAATAAGACATTTAAAGTATCTCTAAAATGTCTAAAAGCACTTGTACATCTTTTTATTTCTTGAGCTAATGACCGCAGATTACCTAAATGAGCAGTTGATTTAAATTTTCCAAGATCATTTGGGAGAGAGATGGAGTTTTTATAAGGATCTTGAGGACACATGCTGGTACCACGGCAATCATACTTGTTTTATGCAAAATTCTAGATATTATTCGATTTTTTTGTTCAGATCATGGCGGTGTGTACCAAATTATTTTTGTCAGATCTTTCGAAAATGATTTTGCCTCCTTTTTTTTGTATCCTCCGATTCAGCTAGTATGAGTATCAGCTAGTATGAAAAATCATACCAGCAAACATACATGCCTTTAGCATGCTATCTATCAGGGTTCAAAAATCAACCTTGTTGTAAGGCTATTCTAGAGATATTTACATCATAATGAACGCCACCATTGTATAGCCATCGTTGCCATTTCAAAGCAATATGCAAAAACAATGCAAATGTTAGGGACTTCACGGGACATAGGCGTTATGTATTACTATTTGATCACTGGTCTCTAGAACTCTACAGGAGTTCTATTCCACCTTTATATACTTTACCCAGAGGTCACGTGGACGGAACCTTTAGAACTCGAAAGAATATTCTATGAGTTGTCTAGAATGATATCTGACGGAACTCACAGTAATGGAAGTGCATATAGCCATATATGCGCTTACAAGGACCATCAGTGTCAAGCTGATACCAGGGACCTTACAGCAAATATCTTATCATTAAAAAAAAACAAAGCTTTCCAGAAATACACTCATACTGCAGTTTTAACAGACAAGATTAATTCACACAGGGATGCATGAATTTTAAAGATGCCGAGAAAAAAAGACCATATTTGACCCATAATGAGACAAGCACGGCACTTTGTTAGACAAAAAGATTTCCGAACACGTTGGAAAACAAGCTGAGGCGTTTCTACTCGAAATTTCAAAGTATATGGAAAACTGGAAGAGTTAATGTCACAAGAAGAAAGAAATAACGTTCCACTCATATCTCACCCAAGAGCTGACGATCCTTTTAAAGCAGATTTACTTTTGTCTTCAAAACGCAGGGTGCTCACTTTTATTCCCCACTTTCGTCATGACATTGAGACCTTGACATAAAGCCTGACTTCATCTCCGACCGTTACCTTTTTGGGGAACTAATCAAAATCAAAATGGGTCGTCACCACGACTTTTAAGATACACTCGATGACGTGGCGAGATGCACGAAGGAAGCTCCCAAATCCTCTCCAATCATCTAAGTTGAAGCAACTCCTGCAGAAAATTTATCCTAGGAATCGATGACGTAATATACAATACTTAAACAGATACGGGACATGTGTCGAAACTTGGCCCGCCCCCTTCCGTTAATCACGACCTGGAAAGTCCTCTCCGCTCATATCTGTTATCATAAAGCCCCTTTGGTGTTGGTCATCAGTTCGTTGACGATTTTCGAAATATTAGCGGATTGGGCAAAAAGAAACCGTTTCCTATAATTGTCGAAGTTTAAAAAAGAAATGGTCCCTAGCAGGATCGAACTGCTGATCTTGGCGTTATTAGCACCACGCCTTAACCAACTGGGCCAAGGGACCCTTTGATGTTTCGTTGTTATGATACGACATGAGCCAGATTATAGATTCTGGGCATCCTGTATAATACGAAGGACGAAGAGTCTAAACATTCCTGATCGGGGTTACCCCTCACCTACTGTATAGAAGGGTTCCGAACTATAAAGGAGCGTGAGGCTGAGACATCCCTGAAGAAGGATAACACTTTTTAGACATCGAGAATACGACAGATAGACTAGGCCTATCCACTAAGGCTGAACTATCTATAAACCGATCTACTCGTAGTTTAAGAGACAGCTCCAGGCTGTTTCATAATAGTTGGTAGCGCCGCTTAGTTACGACCATGGGAGAAACTACAATGAGCGCAAAGACAAATAAAGACACGTCGACCTTGACCTTCAACCCGACAATGTACTTCAGCGACGCAGAACAAGACCGGGCCGCTCAAGAATATTTGAGTAACATGAACCG
>NW_017387731.1:5047298-5051991 GCF_001664035.1 Metschnikowia bicuspidata var. bicuspidata NRRL YB-4993 | reverse complement strand
ATCGCTCTTGAAAGCGCATATAATCGCACACGGCCAGGGAACCTCCCTGAGTTCCATTCTACAACCGGAGAACACGCGGTAGTACGCCGTCACAGAATAATCAGACGCGGCGAAGGTACTTCGAGGCTTTCCTCTATCCATGATAACTAAATGTTCGAGGACGAACATTCTAATTTTGGGGAGATAATGTTATGATACGACATGAGCCAGATTATAGATTCTGGGCATCCTGTATAATACGAAGGACGAAGAGTCTAAACATTCCTGATCGGGGTTACCCCTCACCTACTGTATAGAAGGGTTCCGAACTATAAAGGAGCGTGAGGCTGAGACATCCCTGAAGAAGGATAACACTTTTTAGACATCGAGAATACGACAGATAGACTAGGCCTATCCACTAAGGCTGAACTATCTATAAACCGATCTACTCGTAGTTTAAGAGACAGCTCCAGGCTGTTTCATAATATTCGTGAGGCAGAGGTAAGTTTGTCAAGGAAACATATTGTGATAGGAAAAAGCACCCATTGCTCTAAGATCCTTAGGGACAGATTATACAATTATACTAAGAACATAAGGGTATACATTATAATACAGCCACTTATTTTTCTCATCCCTCCAGTGGGCTCCTTAAGTCCGCTACAACCATTTGAGTTGAAGCGACTACTACAGGAGACCTATCCTAGGAGTCGATGACGTAATATCCAATACGTAAACAAATACGGGCCATGAGGACTGTCCAGGCCGTGACTAACGGAAGGAGACGGGCCGAGCTAAGACACTTGGTACGTAGCTGGGAGCTGTTTAAAAGTTTTTTGTATATATTCGTTATATAGTTTTGCCCCTTTAATCAGATGAATCTACCAAAAGTAAAAAAAAAAATACAGTGACACCCTAGAGTATGATGTTTTCTTTTTAGAAAAAAAAAGAGATTTCAGTCTCTCACGCCGCTTTCATCATTGCCTGGGGATAGAATCTCCTCCAACACGTTGTTTTATGTCACCAAGACAAATAATGCCTCCCTTGACAACGTTTGGACCGATGTTTTCGCGAAGGCTTTGGAAGGTAAGGACTTGAAAGAGTTGTTCTTGTTAATTGAGCCGGCACAAACAGGATGAACTCCCGCCACTTCGCCCTGGGCATCCCCTTGTAATCACCCTTTAATTGGAGACGATAAAAAGCGGGCAAAAATTTTCGAAAGAATTATACAAACAAGAATGGTTATTGCAAAAAGATCTCACAGCCATTCATCTATTCAATCACGGCTCCTATGTTTCCTTTAATGACAATGAAGTGGGGGCATCAAGATTCGAAAGCAGGCTGTGTTTGAAAAGCTGTTATAGCGATCAGAAGCTAACCCACCTCTACAATGAGTCTGAGATTGTGCACTCTTGGTGGCAAAAGATCGGGTTTCAAGCTCGAAAGCACTTAAGGGAGATGCTAGCTTCTTGAAATACTTCCTTTTAGAATTTAAGAAACCTAAATTGTTTTGTTAAAATAGTTCGCATGGTTTATTTGCTTATGGACCAGGAGGCAAAGACAAATGTACGTCATGCCGCCCTGTCAAATGAACTATGGTCACGGGCCCTCAGGAGAACATATCCTATGGGACGATGACATTAATTTGATTTTATTCAAGTGGTTGACATTGGTTACGGACAGAAATCTTCTTGAGCGGATCACTTCCTCTTCGGGAGATTTCGTGAATTGGTGCTCGCGTCTTCTCACTGGAGCCAATGTTGCGATCTATCATAGGTTTTTACTTCATAGTTTTTCATTAGTGGCGGGGTTTTACATCTCTCCAGTGACACCCTATAATATGATTTTCTTTCTAAAAACCAATCTCACCGCTTCTGTTCTTGCTGCCTCTTCTGGATCTGATGCTGCTGCTGGCACCACCGGTGCTGCCGCTGAGGAGAAGGCGAGGACGAGTCTGACGACAATGTGGGTTTTGGCCTGTTCGAATAAACATCGTGTATATTAGATCACAATACGTTCAGACCACGTCTTCACCACGGAAAATACCGGCTTTCCAATATCATCTTTTTACACACACACATTCCATAACAGTAGAGACGCCTCAGACGCTTTCTATATCCAACTCTACAACTGCGAAACATCCAAATACTGGCAATAGCTAAACTTTGCCAAAACCATGAGTTTAAACGAAATCTTGACTCTGGCTGACAACTCTTTGTAGAACTTAACAAGATCAAATTGGTTCGTCACCAGGATATTCAGGGTAAGCATAACATTCAAAGAGGGGGAGAACGGGAAGCCTGAAGTATTCTTCAGCATCCTGAGTTGAAGCAACTACTACGAGACGAGATTTATCATTCACAGCGTAGATCCAAGCTGTGTTCAACGAATGGATGAGACGGCGATTTAATTCAAGGTATGCATCTGGCGATTGTTGGAAGATTAGAAATATAACCTCATGGTTCTGGAGATAAAACGTTTAAAAATCCTTTAAACGTTCTTCATACAAATAACATTTAGAATTCTAGGCTTGAATCCAGTAATATCTGAAGAGAGATCAGTATTTCAACGGCCTCTAAGTAAACCTCCAACAGTCGTGCGACATCATCTACCTCGTATTGTTTCAAACTTTTGATATTTCCTCCACGAAGTGATAGTTTGACAAGTTTCAGTGGCAGTATGCATGTAAGTCATAAGCTAATATGTGAAGTTTTATGCTTAATTTTGAGTATAAAGTGTTTTGGCAAATACAGATAGCAGTTTCTACACTGCTATTGATTCAAACAAACACATGTAACTAAAGCTATTAATCTATCTAATTGTCTAATATTGCATGTTCAATTTTCGAGACCTGCAGTACTGAGTTCTCATGTAGTTGCTCTTAATCTTTTAAGTTTTTTCGATCGCAGCAATTTTAATTGATTGGCTACTCTTATTGGTTTTGATATGCTGTATATCTCGATCTATTATTCATACAATACTTCAAAAGGTCTTGGTGAACTCGATTTTAACTATAAAGAAACATGAATACCTTTTTGTTCGAAAGCTTTCATAAAGATTACAGGTGTCATACACATGGAGAATTATTTTACAGTGCCAGCGTATTTTGGCAAATCTAATGAACTAAAGTCTCACGGCCGCGCAAATTTTATTATTGCACTTAGACGTGTATGAGGAATCTACAAGTACAATACATTTTTTTTCCTCCGTCACATGCATCAGTGTGTTAGAAATTTTGAGTCCTTATATCGTCATCTTTTCCCATGTGGCTTTTGGAACATCATGTGATCTCCAATTTGAGTCAGATTACTCGAGAAGACTTACGCCAATGTCCACATTTATATCTCACTCAAAACGGAGAGCTTATGTTTCAAACCGTATTTTGAATTCTTTTTTTTTACTGAATTCAACTAGTGTACTGAACTGAACAAAAAAATCACAACCTTCGTTTCAAGAAATTTTTTTTCCCTCGACTCTCGTAAATCACACCCGAGTTACACATTTCTATATTTTTCTTTTTTTGAGAGATTTGTCTGATTGAGGGAACAAAACTACACAATAATACCTTAAACAACTTTAGACAGCTAGCAGATACGTATCAAGTGTCGAAACAAAGAGAAGTTGAAGTTTTGTTTTTGGATTATTTTTTTAGAAACGCATGCTTTGAAGGAAACTGCTTCCCAGAGGCAGGGGCCAAAAGTATATACGACGAAAAAAAAAAATACTATGGAGAGCCTCAACACACTACCCGACTTTTTTTTTTTTTTGGTAGATTCATCTGATTAAAAGGGCAAAAACGTGCTTTTTTTGTAAAAAGCACCCTTTATCGGGTGTAGGAAGCCCCTCACCGCTATTGAGTTTAAATCACATTGATCTTCCATGCTTTAAAGTTTCGGAACGCATACATGTCTTTTGATTATTAACGCACATGTGCTACCCTTCAATGTTATGATACGACATGAACAAGATCATAGATTCTCGTCATCCTGTATAATACGAAGGACGAAGAGTCTAAACATTCCTGATCGGGGTTACCCCTCACCTACTGTATAGAAGGGTTCCGAACTATAAAGGAGCGTGAGGCTGAGACATCCCTGAAGGAGGACGACCCTTTTTAGATATCGAGAATACGACAGATAGACTAGGCCTATCCACTAAGGCTGAACTATCTATAAACCGATCTACTCGTAGTTTATGAGACAACTGAAGGCTGTTTCATAGTATTCGATCACATCAAGGTCCCTTGGCCCAGTTGGTTAAGGCGTGGTGCTAATAACGCCAAGATCAGCAGTTCGATCCTGCTAGGGACCAATTCTTTTTGAATTGTTGTATTTGATCCTTTGGATAGTTCAATTTTTTGACTTCAGGATGCAGTTTTTTTTCTTTTAATTTGAATTAAAAAGCACTTTGTAGGATATTTTCTGGTCTTTAAGAAGTGTTTTTCCTCGCATCAATCTTTCAATGTCTGAAATCTATTGAGACTCTAGCTCATCGGTATTTTGACTGTATACCGAGATAAGCAATTTCGATATACATTGAACGTATGGGTAATAAAAGCCCAGAAAAATTGATAAGTCAAAGAGTCGTCTTGGTCATGTGTATGATGGGCAAAAGCAAGTAAATGCTTTTGCAGAAACGCTCAACGAACCTCAAGAAACTCTCAATCACGAGGCAAACAACAAGAAAATCGATCAGTCCACTTACATTCTCTCCCGCT
>NW_017387731.1:5036363-5044629 GCF_001664035.1 Metschnikowia bicuspidata var. bicuspidata NRRL YB-4993 | reverse complement strand
AAAGGGGCAAAACTATATAACGAATATATATAAAAACCTTTAAACAGCTCCCAGCTACGTACCAAGTGTCTTAGCTCGGCCCGTCCCCTTCCGTTAGTCACGGCTAATCCATTCATGGCCGGCTCTTATCCTTCGATCCAACGTACTAACCCGTATCAGGCGATCTATCTCGCCTAGACTGTTCTAGTATCCCATGGTAAGATTTATTGACCTTCTAAGGCTCCGGCTAAGAATAATATCCAGACGGTACCATTTAAACTCCATCAAAGGCTCTGTGGCCGAGCGGTCTAAGGCGGCAGACTCAAGTTCTGTTATCGTAAGATGCGCGTGTTCGAATCACGCCGGAGTCAATATTTTTGCCCCTCATTGATATCTTGCTTGAAGCGCCGGTTTTTGTCTTTTATTAATCAGGAAGAATTGGATGGGAAAGTTTCCTCAACAAGACGTATACGAGATAATTATTTTGTTGGCGGTTCGTGCTACGATCGGTTTATTTGGTAACGTAAGAATCGATTAAGATGTAGATCTATGAAGAGGAGTTTGGCCAGTATTGTTCCATTCCCGAATATTGTAATCCGACTGGACCCGGTGTCGTGGCACTGTTATAAGCGCTTTGTACAATTCCTGCTTCGTGTAGATGCGTCCATCATAGAGCGAGCCTCCAAGGGAGGAAGAAATTCATTCATTACAAAAGACTAAAAGACTAGCACAAGTGGCAAACATACCCGCCAAATTCAATGTACTATTCATTCAGGGATCCCAGCGTCAGAAGAAAATCACCGAAATTCAAGACTGCGTCAAAGAAGCAGACGGAAAACTATATTTTAGTTCAGCAGAGCCAGGGTTCACCAACTCCACCGGCATCTTTATCAATCCTAAGCCAAAAGAATTATTAGGAGAAAATGAGTTACAGCATCTTTGCAAGCACATGCGGTATAGCACTGATACAAGAATCAAGACGAAACCTGGGTCCCTCTTGACTCTTCAAAATCAATATCCTCCCACATTCATCAAGCGAATACAAATCACACAAAGACAATTGTGGACCACTCAGAATGCCGGAGAAGTCAGCCTACAAATCCTTCATTGCCTGCAACGCCTCAATCTCAGCTTGAAAATGCTTTTAGCATGCTTACCGTGAGACAAGTCAAGGTCGGGACTTGAATGGGTATTTTTCGTGTTCTTGGATGTGTTGGAAATGGTAGAAGGGTAGTATCAAGATTTCTGCGGTTTGCTCCTTATAGATGAATGTACCAAAACCGAGATTGTAGCTCACTTTTGAGCAGCGTCATTCCCTTGTCATACACGAGCCCTCGATGCCCTACTTCTGGCCTTCCAGGCGGCCATATCGAGATCTTGGATTTCAGATGTCAGGTCAAGAGTCCAGCAGGCTTAGGCCTATGAGCGGCGCCCGAATGAGAGATTTCGTGTCGGATAATTTTCAGGGTCCAAGGCTGGAATGAAGCAATAAGGAGTAACAGTGAATATGAGATTTCACAAATCGTCGACCTGACTCAGAAGTGTCGCAAGGATAGCATGGATAACCGGGTAGCGTTTAAATCGCCGTGAGGGTTATGAGAGCTGCGAGATATGGTAATAAGAATTTCTTCCCATTCTAGAGATAATATCATTGGCCATGAAAAATTCCATGATTTGTAATGAGAATATCCATGAGATCTATGAGATCACGATTTTCAAGGTTTAAATCAGAAGGCGTGGCGAGTCGCAGGAAGTTGGCTCCTTAAGGCCGCTACAACCATCGGAGTTGAAGCTACCACTACAGGAGACCTATCCTAGGATTTGATGACGTAATATCCAATACGTAAACAAATACGGGCCATGAGGGCCGTCTGGGCCGTGACTGACGGAAGGGGACGGGCCGAGCTAAGACACTTGGTACGCTGCTGGGAGCTGTTTAAAGGCTTTTTATATATATTCTTTATATAGTTTTGCCCCTTTAATCAGTTGAATCTACCAAAAAAAAAGATATCACCATGACAATTTTCATGAGTACCATCTTGGGCACCTCCAAGAAAATTATGAGATACAATCAGGAGATAGTACCCTAATATTCATGAGATCTGACCATGAGATCTGACCATGAGATATCGCCGTGAGATATTACCATGAGATATTACCATGAGATATTACCATGATTATTGCCATGAGATACTGACATAACGATTACCATAAAAATTACCATGATAATTACCAAGAAATGATACCATGAGCACCATCATGAGATCTATGAGATAATATAATGAGATGTCACCATGGGAACTACCATAATAACTACCATGAGAATTGCCATGAGAATTGCCATCCGATATTTCCACGAGATATTACCATGAGAGATGTCATTGGAATTGTCATGAGATTAGTGAGATAATATCATGAGATAAGACCAAATTTGTGAGATATTATTGTGAAAAGTGGCAATGAGATATACCATGAGATAATACCATGACAATTACCATGAGATACCACCATATGATATCACCATGATAATTGCCATGACGTATTTCTATGAAACATTGCCATTCCATTCTTGAGATAATGTCATGAGACATTGCCATGAAGATTGCCAAGAAGATTTCCATGAAATATTGCTATAAAATACTGACAAGAGAATCTCTATGAGAGATATTGCCATGAGATGTCTTCATGAGAATTTTCATGAGATAACTTTGATCTTTTCATGAGATAGATTTGATCTTTTCATGAGATTCATGTTGCCATGAGATAGTACCATGATATTTATGAAATGCTACCATAAGATAAGGCCATGAAATACAGCCATGAGATACTACCATGAGATACCACTATGACAAATAGCACGACCACCACCCTGAGATCTATAAGATATTACCATGAGTATCACCATGAGATCTATAAAATATTACAATGAGAAATCTAAGTGACATGAGAATGGCCAGGGGAGTTGTCATGCGATTCTGAGACAATATTATGAAATAGGACCATTACATTTGTGAGATAATATCGCTAAATGTGGCGATGAAATATTTCCATAAGATGTTGCTATGAAAATTGCCATGAGAATTCCCATGAGAATTTTATTGAGAATTATGAGATATTGCATGGGATAAGGCCTTGAGATTTATGAGAAACTACAGTGAGTTACTACCATGGAGTATTGCCATGGTATTCATGAAATACTGCCATGAGATGATATCATGAGAATTGCCATGATATTCATGAGATATTACCATGAGATGATATTGGGAATTGGCATGATATTTATGAGAAAATACCGTGAAATATTACCATAAGAAACGCTATGAGATACTGCCGTGACATTACCATGACAAATGAGTACCACCATGAGCACCGGCAAGAGTATTTCGTGATAGTACGATGACATATTACCATGAGAAACTGCCATGAGATGATATTGAAAATCGCCATGATATTTATTGATGAAATATTACCATCAATACCATCCATTCTACCATGCGATACTACCATAAAGTATTTCCATGACAAACTACCATGACCACCGCCATGACATACTACCATGACCACTGCCATGAGCACTACCATGACATACTACCACCAGCATCAGAATGGAACTATGACTTAACACCATGAGATACTACCATGATTTACTTCCATAAGACATCATTATGACAACTACCAATATCATTACCATAACAATTTCCATGGAAATCACTGCCCTGAGAACTACGAGCCACTACCATGAGAATCCCATCAATCCCACCAATCCCACCACCATCACCCCACTAATCCCACCAACTACCATCAACCACCACCATCTACCATCAATCACCAACAATTACCATCAGCTACCACCCATTCCATCAACTACCATGAACTAGCATCAATCCCATCAATCCAATCAATTACCATCAACAAACATTAATTACCATCAATTACCATCAGCTACCATCAACTACCATTATTCCAATCAATTACCATCAAACCAATCAAACACCATCAAATCCATCCATTCTACCAGGCGATACTACCATAACGTGTTTCCAAAAATTATTACCAAGACATACTACCATGAGAAATATATAACCGTCCCATGAGATATTGCCGTGAGATATCACCATGAGATGATATCATGAGACTTGCCATGATATTCATGGAATAATGCAACGAGTACCACCATGAGCACCGCCATGATAATTATGTGATATTACCATGAGATATTACCATGACAAACTGCAATGGGATGATATCATGAGAATTGTCATGCTATTCTTGGGATATTACCATGAGATACTACTATGCGATACTACGATGAATTATTGCTGAGATACTACCATGACCACTGCCATGACCACTGTCATGACACACTCCCATGAGATACTACCACCAGCATTACAATCACACTTATCATGAGATACTACCATGAGTTACCTCCATGAGACATGACCATGACAACTACCATGATCACTACCAAACCAATTTCCATGGAAACCACAGCCCTGAGATCTACGAGACACTACCATCCCTCCCATAAATGCCATCAATTACCACTAATCCCACCAACTACCATCAATCTTATCAATTACCATCAATCCCACCAATTACCATCAACTACCATCAACTACCATTAACCACAATCAAATACCATCAATCCCATCAATTACCATCAATTTCATCAATTACCATCAATCCCACTAATCCCACCAACTACCATCAATTAACACCAACCACCAATTACGATCAATTTCCACCAACTACCATCAATTTCCACCAATCCCATCAATCCCACCATCCCACCAATTACCTTCCCCACCATCCCCCACCATCCCATCAATTACCATCAATTACTATTAACTACGATCAATCCCACCAATCAGCACCAACTACCACCAATCAGCACCAACTACCATCAACCACCAACAATTACCATCAACTAAGATCAATCCCACCAACCACCAATTACCATCAACTACCATCAACAAACATTAATTACCATCAATCCCACCAATCCCACCAATTACCATCAACTACCACCAAATACCAACAATCCCACCAAATGCCATCAATTTCCACCATCCCACCAATTACCTTCCCCACCATCCCATCAATTACCATCAATTACTATTAACTACGATCAAACCCACCAATTACCATCAACTACCACCAAATACCAACAATCCCACCAACTACCATCAATTACCATCAATTACTATTAACTACGATCAATCCCACCAACCACCATCAACTACCACCAAATACCAACAATCCCACGAAATACCATCAAACCCACCAATTACCATCAACTACCACCAAATACCAACAATCCCACCAACTACGATCAATCCCACCAATCACCACCAACTACCACCAAATACCAACAATCCCACCAAATGCCATCAATTTCCACCATCCCACCAATTACATTCCCCACCATCCCATCAATTACCATCAATTACTATTAACTACGATCAATCCCACCAACCACCATCCACTACCACCAAATACCAACAATCCCACCAACTACGATCAATCCCACCAATCACCACCAACTACCATCAATCCCCCATCCCACCAACCATGGCCCCCAGCACCGGACCCCATGTTTTCCTGCACACGCCGCGCTGGCCCGGCGCCCGCGAGCCCAACCTCGCTCCGCCCTCCAAACCCACGCCTGCTCCTCATCCAGCCCTCTCCCCGCGTCCGCACACGACGCCGCTCTCCTCATCGACCAGCGCCCCGCGGCCCCGGCGCCCCTCCCTGCGCCCCTCGAACCCAGCGCCGATTTTCGCCCAGACCCCACCCGCCAATCACAGCGCGTGGCATGCCGCAGGAGCCGCCCAGTATATCGGCGGCCGTCCCCGGGCCCCGTCCCAGCAGCGCCGCGCCGGCCCCGCCCGACGCCAAGGTCATCGACAAACACTCCGTGGAGTACGTGGTGCGGTCCGGCGTGGCCGGCGGGCTTTCCGGAAGCGCGGCCAAGACGCTCATCGCGCCGTTGGACCGCATCAAGATCTTGTTCCAGACGTCCAGCCCGGAGTTCGTGCAGTTCCGCGGGCTGCTCGGCGGGTTGCTCTTGGCGGGCAACCGCATCTGCGCGGCCGAGGGCCCCGCGGGCTTGTTCCACGGGCACCTGGTCACGCTCCTCCGCGTGTTCCCGTACGCGGCCATCAAGTTCGTGGCGTACGAGCAGATCCGCAGCATGTTGATCCCCAACGACCGCCACGAGACCGCGGCGCGCCGCTTCATGGCCGGCCTGCTCCTGGGCTTGGCGTCCGTGTTCCTCACGTACCCGCTCGACCTCGTGCGCGTGCGCATGGCCTTCGACACCACGCCCATGGCGCCGGGCCCGGCGCGGCGCCGCAGCTTGTGGGCGATCGTCCGCGCCGTGTACGCCGAGCACCCGCCGCGCCGGCCGCTGGACCCGCGGTGGCTCCGGCTCACGCGGCAGAAGGTGCCGCCGGCGCTCGTGCCGCTCTCCAACTTCTACCGCGGCTTCGGGCCCACGATCCTCGGCATGGTGCCGTACGCGGGCGTGTCGTTCTACGTGCACGACGCGATCCATGACCTCTTCCGCCTGGGCCTCTTGGCCGCGTACTTGGTGCTGCGGCCCGCGGCCCCGCCGAGCGGGCCCCGCGTGGTCAAGGTCAAGGACCGCCAGCAGCACGTGAGCAGCCGTGACTCGCGCGTGCCGCTCAAGGCGTACGCGCAGCTCGCGGCGGGCGGCTTTGCGGGCATGTTTGCGCAGACGGCCGCCTACCCGTTCGAGGTGATCCGGCGCCGCATGCAGGTGGGCGGCGCCGTGGACCTGGGCCGCTTCATGACGTTCCGCACGACGACGCGCTTGATCTTCGCGGAGAACGGCGTGCGCGGCTTCTTCGTGGGCTTGTCCATCGGCTACATCAAGGTGATCCCGATGACCGCGTGCGCGTTCTACGTGTACGAGCGGGCAAAGCTGCTCCTCGGCATCTAGCGCGCGGCTTGGCCGTGGCGATGTGTATATACAGTGGGGCCGTGCGGCGTTCTATAAGCGGCCCTGGGGCGGGCTCGCCGCCTGCCTCGAGCGGCGCCTGGGCGACGGCCCGCCTGGGCGCGGCGTCGGGTCCCGAGCGAAACTCCGGAAGCATAGACTCCGCGAGCATGACCTGGAGCAGTAGATCAGGAAGCATGGCCAGAATCAATGATCAGGGTGCATCCAGAATCAATGCTCAGGAAGCATCCAGAATCAATGCTCAGGAAGCATCCAGAATCAATGATCAGGAGCTTCCAAAACAATAGATCAGGAAGCATCCAGAATCAATAGATGAGAAAGCATGACCAGAATAAATTATCAGGAAACATCCAGAACAATAGATCAGGAAGCATCCAAAATCAATAGACTAGAAAGCATGAACCAGAATCAGTAGATCAGGAAGCATGACCACAATCAATGATCAGAAAACATGACCAGATTCAATGATCAGAAAGCATCGCCAGAGACATCGCCTCCAGAACATAAGCCCAGAACATAAACCAAGCGTCGGCTCCAGACCCAGCAGGGGAAGCCCCGGCCCCGGCCTAAAAGAACCAAAACCACTTGTTCTTCTTCGTTGGCCTGGTGCCGAGCCGGGGGCTCGCCGCCGTGTTGGTGATGGTGTTCTTGGCCAAGCTGGCCGTGGTGGCGAGCCTATCTGTTCCGATCTTGAAGCCCCAGCTCCGCAAGCCCCTCACAATGGTGGGCGTGAACGCAGCGGTCAAGGGCAACCGCACAAAAATGAACACCGACTTGTGGATCCCGTACGCAATGGCAAACTCTGTCCACGAGAACCACGAGAACATGGGCATCTTCTCGGACGCGGCGGAGATCTTGTCCTGGTGCTCCTCCTCCAACTTGTTGATCTGCTGGATCTCCCGGAGCTCAGCGTCCAGCTTGCCGAACCCGAAATACTGCTTCACCTGGTTTTCGTACCGTTCGATCTCCTCCTTGCCCATGGAGTGCACGAGCAAATAACACACGGGCAAGTCCAACGCACTGAGCGTGAGGTATACGCCCAAGGCAGAGTAGCCGTATTCTTTCACCAAGGCCTTGATGCCCGTGGGTTTTTTGGGCATTGCCTGTGAAGAGAAGAGCCTGGGCTTGGCGGGTCTGGCGCCTGGGCCCCGGGCCAGAAGAGCGAAGTTCTTAATGTAGAGGCGAGAGGCGGCAAGCATGGAGCAGAATGGTTCGGAGAGGGGGGAAAAGAAACTGGGCAACGTACGCAGCACTGTCTGGCGAAAAGCTAGTTATTTCCGGTTCTGTTTTTTTTTTTTTTTT
>NW_017387731.1:5032633-5035889 GCF_001664035.1 Metschnikowia bicuspidata var. bicuspidata NRRL YB-4993 | reverse complement strand
GTACTTTTTTTTGGAACAGTATGGAGCAGACAGGCCGCCCTGGGGCCACGGGTCCTCCGGCGATTGGCCCTGGGCCCCGGTGCGCGAACTTTTCCGGGGCCACCAAACCCACGGCTCCGTCCAACGAGCGGAGGCTTGGAAATACACGTCCGCCCCGGGTTTGCACATGCATAGGGTGCTGGTTTTCGCGTGCCCGTAAGCTCGATATATAAGTTGTAGATCTTGTGTTTAGGCGGGGCGCCCTGGAAGAAGCCCGTCCAAGCTTATGTGGAGTGGACTCTTAATGGGAGGCCTTGGGCATGATCCGCGGACATTTCGGAGGTGCGCCGGATACGGCGGGATGAGAGTTCGCCAGTCGCAAATACTGTGGGGCAACTCTGACGGTTGTGGCTGAGGAGATCACTGGCCAAGCGGGCGACCTAGGCGTGACCAGGCTTGCGGGAGATACTAGATACGGAGACCGGGTGATGCAGAGACCGGGTGATGCAGAGACTTCATGATCCAGAGACACCATCATCCAGAGCCTCCATTATCCAGAAACTCCATAATCTAGATCCTCCATAATCCAGAGACTCCATAATCCAGAGACTCCACAGGCCTGTGGCGGCCATGCCATGCGGGGAGCCCCGGCCAGGCACGCGTGCCGGCAAACGGCCACTGGCAGTACAGGCCCTTTGGGTCTTGTAATTGAATGGGTGCAATGTAAGTACCTTAACGAATAACAATTGGAGGGCAAGTCTGGTACCACCAGCCGCGGTATCTCCAGCTCCAAGGCCGTATAAAGCTGTTGCAGATAAAAAGCTCGTAGTTGAATTTCGGGATGGCCCCAGGTGGCCCACTTCTCTGTGACTTCTTTCTGGGACCGCTCTTCCATGGCTTATCCATTTTGGTGGGCCATAATTACTTTGAGTAAACGAGAGTGTTCAAAGCAGGCAAGCGCTTGAATCTATAAGCATGGAATAATGAAATAGGACGATGACTCCATGTTGGTTTCTAGGACCATCGTTATGATCAGTTGGGACGGTCGGGGCATTAGTATTCAGTTGCAAGAGGTGAAATTCTTAGACTTTCTGGAGACGAACTACTGCGAACGCACTTGTCAAGGACGTTAGTGGTGGGTGTGGGTTTATTAGACTAGTTGGATGCGGGCACCCCGGGCGACGTCGGCAGGCCCAGTGCCATGAACCTTAGCAACGACAAGTGCCATCACGACAAGTGCCATCAGCAGCGACAAGTGCCATCACGACAAGCAAACCATCAGCGGAACGACGAGTAGAACCTCTCCTGCCTGAACCTCTCGTCCACTCTCGCAAGCACGTCCGGGGCGTACACCAGGGCCAAGGCCTCGCCGCCCTTCAAGACCCGTTCCTCGTGCAGCTTCTGCTCGTCCTTCGTCATGACCACGATGTTCTGGAACAGGAGCTCGTGCGCGGGGTCCCAGCGCGAGAGCGTCAAGCGCGTGGAGTAGCTCGACACCACGGACTTGCCCCGGAACACCTCCTCCACGATGTAGGGCACGTCGCGGAGGCTTATGGGCGTGCGCTGGTCGGGGCGGCCGGTGCGGGCCTGCTGGCCGGCCAAGCTCTGGAGCACGCCGTCGTAGACCTTGATGCGGTTCTTGCCCTCGACGTACTCGGTCGGGTAGCCGGCCACGGAGGTGAGGATGTGCGTGGCCACCGCAAGGCCGAACATGCCGGGCATGGTGCCCAAGACCGGCAAGATGCGCACGCGGAAGTTCAGCAACGCCGCGAGCTGGTCCACGTCGCCGCGGGCGGCCTCGGCCGGGTCCAAGGGCAAGAGCCGCGCCTTGCGCGGGTCCGGCTTCTCGGCACTGAACACCACCGGGATGTTGTCGAGCACGCCGCGCTTGCCCAAGCGGATCCGCACGGCCCGCGCCAACGGGTCCTCCTCGGTGCGCAGGAGGTCGGCGATGTTGATGCGCGTGGGGTCCGCCTTGCACGCGGCGCCGCCCGACGACACCACCGCGAGCCCCCGCTCGTGGCAGAACGCGAGGAGATCCACCTTGGTGTCGATGTTGTCGATGCAGTCCACCACGAGCGTGGGCCGGAACGCGCCGCCCAAGAGCAACTGCTCGCCGCACGCGGCGTCCCAGAGCTGGTTGCGCACCTGGACGTCCGCCCACGGCGCCACGCGGGCGAGGTGCGTGCGCAAGCACTCGACCTTGGGCGTGCCCACGTCCTGCAACGTGGCCACCGCGTGCCGGTTGAGCGAGCTGAGCGACACCTGGTCGAAGTCGATCACGCGGAGCGTCTGCACGCCGGAGCGCACCAACATGGTGGCCACCCACGAGCCCACGCCGCCGGCGCCGACGACCACCACGCGCTGCCCGCGCACCTTGGCCATGCCTTCCTCGGAGAGAAACGCGTAGTTGCGCGCGAGCTGCTCGCGGATGAGCTCCTCGGAATGCGGTTTTTTGCCCGTGCCCGGGCTGCCGGCGTGCGGCGCCGCTGGCGGCTTTGTGTCGTGGGGGCACGGCGGTTTTGTGTCGTGGGGGCACGGCGGTTTTGTGTCGTGAAAGTAGTGGAACGCCTCGACTGCGGCGACAGAGACGAGCGCCGTGGCGGCCACGGCGAAAGCCAACTTGGCGGGCGAAGACATGTTCTTGGAATGTGAGTCGAGGGCAGCGGGCCTGCGGGCGGGGGTCGGCCTGTGCCTGTGGTGAGCTATTGGACGGGCGAGCTGGTGGATGGGTGCTCTGTAGGACGGGCCGGCTGGGGCCCGAGAGAATTTGTCTTCGCGGCGTTCATCGCGATGGGCCAGCGCCGAAGTTTGCATACTGCAAAAATGCCTGCCGGCGGGCCGGGGCTTGCCAACGGCGGCGCGGGCTGGGCAGTGCCTGTGGCTCTCTGCGTCTGTGGCTCTGGGCCGGGCAGAAAACCGGGGTTTCTGCGGCAGAGTTGTTCTATGCTCGGCACCTGGGTGGTGCTTCGACTGCAAAATGCGGTGCTTCGACTGCAAAACGCGGTGCTGCGACTGCAAAAATGTCGCGCCGGCCGCGCTTCTCCAGCACCGGCTCGCCGGGGCGGGCTTGGTGGAACAGGCAGTGTTTGTTGGTTTTTGGGGTTTTTTTTGTTGTTGTTAGTTTTTGTTTTTGTTGTTTTTGTTGTTTTCTGTCTTTTTGTTGTTTTCTGTGTTTTTGGTGTTTTTTCGTTTTTGTTGGTTTTGTTGTGTTTTGTTAGTTTTGTTGTGTTTTGTTAGTTTTGTTGTGTTTTGTTAGTTTTGTTGTGTTTTGTTG
>NW_017387731.1:5023965-5032392 GCF_001664035.1 Metschnikowia bicuspidata var. bicuspidata NRRL YB-4993 | reverse complement strand
AGTTTTTGTTTTTGTTGTTTTTGTTGTTTTCTGTCTTTTTGTTGTTTTCTGTGTTTTTGGTGTTTTTTTCGTTTTGTTGGTTTTGTTGTGTTTTGTTAGTTTTGTTGTGTTTTGTTAGTTTTGTTGTGTTTTGTTAGTTTTGTTGTGTTTTGTTGGTTTCGTTATTTTGTTTTCGGGCCTAGTTGGAGCTTCACTTGCAGGGAGAGCCTGGGCCCAAGCCTGGCATGGCCGCATCGTGGATCATAATGGCCGATGGGTCGACCGCACGTGTCGCGGTGCCAGAGGCTACTCAGAAGGTGCTGAGACAGACTTAATTCAATACAGTCATCACAACAACCTATTACTAAAAGCACAAAATCATCTCCATATCTTATATATGTAAATCTACTAGTATATGTCCATAGGATTACCTTCAAAACGGATCTCGTAAGTAAAATATTAGCATCATTTACAGTTCTGGTTCTATTTTCAAGTTTTACTAAATACTTCAAATGTGTGAAGTATTATATAATATAGTTTAGAACTCAGTACATTATCTTGTGGAATACCTTTTTTAGATCCATTTTTCATCTGTACTCCTGTACATATACATTTATATATTAATGAGAGACTTTATGACATTTAATATCTTCAATTATTTCTATTAGTTTATGATGTGGAATGATATCTAAACATTTTAATATATGGATATTACCTTGAAAAACTCACTTATATTTAGAACCTGCTGAATACAAATCTTCCAAAGCTGTATGTCCTGATTTATTTCGTAGAAATCTTTTATTTAAAAATTTAGGTTCTCAAATAATTTCTATTATTGATGCTAAACCTGTTGTACTATCTTATCTCTAAAACAACTTATATCTAAAGGTTTTAGTTGTTTAGATATTTCTATCCTTTTTAAAGGTTCTGGTTGGTATTTACCTGCTACTATTTCTTTAGCTAGCTTCTCAAAATAATAAAATGATATATCATCTATACTCTTATTTATGATATTTGGCATTTTTAAGTATGCAGCAATTCAAAAGTAAGGATCACTTAATATACCTCTTAAATTACTATTTTTTTTTCTTTTTTATATGCTTTTAGTTCATTCATTAGAAGGCGGTGATCTGAGTTCTTTGAGTTATTTTGAAGGATGAATCATTGGCGTGTCCCTCATGATCGCTTGGCAATCGACGATGCACAATCTCAACCGGCCAGACCCCGTCCGTATGGTGCTCCTTGGAGAAGCGATCTTGGTCTCTTTGGAGAAAAGACCGTTTTTTTTGAAATATGAGATCTTGGTCTCTTTGAAGAAAAGACTTTTTTTTTTGGAAATATAAGATCTTGGTCTTCTTGGAGAAAAGATCTTGGTCTCTTTGAAGAAAAGACCTAGTCTTTTTGAAGAGGATTTTTGAAAAGTAAGCTCTGCAGTGTCCTTGAAGAATAAGATCTTAGTCTCTTCAAAGAACAAGATCTGTAGTGTCCTTGAGGAGTAAGGTATTAGTCTTTTGAGGAGCAAGGTCTTTCGTCTCTTTGAAAAATAGGATCTTTGGTCTCTTTGAAGAAAAGATCTTAGTGCCCTTCAAGAAAAGATCTAAGCCTCCTTTAAGAAAAGATCTAAGTCTCTTTAAAGAAACGATCTTATTCTCCTTGATGACAAGGTATTAGTCTCCTTGAGGATCAAGATTTTTGGTCCCTTTGAAGAATAAAATCTGTAGTCTCCTTGAAGAATAAAATCTGTAGTCTCCTTGAAGAGTAAGATCTGTAGTGATCTTGAAGAAAAGATCTTGGTCTCTTTGAAGAGCAAGGTCGTTAGTCTCTTTGAAGTATAAAATATTTAGTTTCTTTGAAAAACAGGATCTTAGCCTCCTTGAAGAAAAGATATGTAGTCTCCTTGAAGAATAAGATCTTAGTTTGCTTGAAGAAAATATTTCAGTTTTTTTGAAGAGCAAGGTCTTTAGTCTCCTTGAAAAGATCTAAGTTTCCTTGAAGACCAAGGTCTTTAGTCTTTTTGAAGAAATAATCTCAGTCTCCTTGAGGATCAAGGTATTAGTACCCTTAAGAGTCAAGGTCTTTAGTCTCTTTGAGGAATGAGGTCTTTATTCTTCTTGAAGAAAAGATCTTAGTCTCTTTGAAGCATAAGATCTTAGTCTATTTTCAGAAGAGATCTTAGTCTCCTTTAAGCATAAGATCTCAGTCTCTTTGAAGAAAAGATCTCAGTCTCCTTGAAGAAAAGATCTTTTTTTTTCCTTAAAGAACAAGGTACTAGTTTTCTTGAGGAGCAAGGTCGTTGGTCTCTTTGAGAAATAAGATTTGTAGTTTCCTTGAAGAAACGATCTTAGTCTCCTTGAAGAAACAATCTCAGTCTCCTTGAAGAGCAAGATCTGCAGTTTCTTTAATGAATAGAATCTTTAGTCTCTTTGAAAAATAAATCTCCATTCTCCTTGAGGAATAAAATTTGTAGTTTCCTTGAGAACAAGATCTTAGTCTCTTGAAATATAAGATCTTTGGTTTCTATGAAAAAAAACTGAGTCTCCTTGGAGAACAAGATTCTCAGTCTCTTTGAACAGTAAAATATTCTCCATAAAGAATAAAGTCTGTAGTTTCCTTAAAGAACAATAAATATCTTTGAAAAATAAATTCTTATTCTCCTTAAAGAAATGATTTTAGTCTCCTTTGAAGAGCAAGATCCTTAGTCTCTTTGAAAAACAAAATCTTTATTCTCCTTGAAGAATAAGATCTTTAGTCGCTTTGAAACAAAAGATTTTTAGTCTCCCGTCCTCATGGCTTGGAGGTGTTATACTCCTCCTGATGCAGAAGTCACCGTGCATTTATCTGCTTGCGCTCTTGATCTCAAAATTCTTTGAACCCCTTTGGTTTGAGGTCTACCAGTTCCACTTTTCTGACAGAAATATTGTCGCATTATTACCAAATAACTGTGAAACATCCAAATACTAGTGGAAAAAGCTAGAATTTGCAGAGCCAAGGAGTTTGAACGCATTGGCTCCAGCCGACAACTTTTTAGAAAACTCAACAAAATCAAATTGGTTCGTCACCACGATTTTCAGGATATATACTCGAAACGTCGCATGAATAGGCTCCTCACGTCCGCTCCAGCCATCTGAGTTGAAGCGATTACAACAGGATACTTATCCTAGGAACTGATGTCGTAATAGTTATTACGTAATCAGAAACAAATCAAGAGGATTGTCCAGGCCGTACCTAACGGAAGGGGGGCCGAGTTTCAACACTTGGTTTGATCTGGGAGCTGCTTGAATGTTTTTATATTAGTGGAATAGTTTTGCTCTTTTAATCAGATGAATCTACCAAAACAAATACTACTTTTACCGAACATCAGATTCTATCTTCAGACGTTTTCTGCAGTGGATGAACGTATGTCCTCAACTTTTCCAATTCTCATATTCAAAACATTAGGTTCCACAAAATGTACATATTCCTCTGCATCAATATTATTCATGTTAAATAAGTCTAACACGCCAGAATAGGGTACTCATCTATCGAAAATGCAATAATGACCCCAAGTACAATACTACTAATACACAATGGATCACACGCCGCACAACAAACGAAGAAAAAGATGCTCGTTAGAAAGGGGTCAGCGTCATACAAAAATGACGCATACAAGGCAATTATTTAATGCTACCCCTTTGTACAAGGCTATTCTTAACTGCCCTCTGAACCGTTTGTGTTAGTTTCATACGGCTCGCCAAAAATGAAGTTCTCAAGAATATAATTATAGAAAGAGATTTTAATGCATATACCAGGTAATCCCCTTAATCAGGGATTTTCATGAGTAAACACCTGAGAAGTCACCAGAGTGTAGCTCTTTTTGATGGTATATTCGGAATCTGTTTACGAAGATGTGACCAACTCATGCGCGAAAGATTTACCAATAAGAACGATCTAAGATCTTTAGCTTGTCCTATATACAATAGTATAACCGAAAATAACAATACTTTGTCAAATCCAGATGTAATGATGAGTTGTTAAGTATAAATAGTTATATTGTCAAATCTAAGATAGATGTATTAAATTTGTGCAGAACCTTAACTTCTTGAGGCATTAAAATACCTCTTTGGGGATCTGGATTAAAACGTATTTCCTTAATTTAAATGATTTTCTAGCCCCTTTTAATTCAAACTTCAATCTATCTCAATGAGCAAGACACAACCAATAAACGTCTTGTTAAAGAGTAGTCGCCAGCAACTGAATAAATAGAAAGAAAGTAAAATGGCTGCGATGAGCTAAATCTTTTCAAGCTGTAGCAAGAACCTTAAAAAGATGCGTAGTGTTATGAACTTATTTTCCATAATAACTAATCAAACAATGCATATGTACGCTAAATAGGACTTTTATGATTTCTAGAGTAGCGGAATAACCTATTTTTTGTTTTTAGAACATCAGGCACCCAACCTGAATCCTTGAGTAATTTGAAGGGAAGATGTTTTCATCATATAAATTCAAGACCCCGACGGCGTGAGAATTCTTCAACATCTAGTCTTATTCTATGCACTTCATAAAAATGATCAGCATAGCTGGTAAACAGCATACGTCTAAAAGTAGGGCCTCTCAAGTTGTTGAATGTAGATCTCATAAGTATGTAATCGTATAGTACATGAATATTTCACAGAATATGAAGATCTGTCATAGAATACCTCTCACCGAATACGAATATGTCTCATAGGTTATGTATATCTGTCCTAGGATACATATCTGCTGCATACCAGAATCTCTCACAGAATATATATCTGTCTTAGTATACGAATAGGCTAGGCATTCTTCTCTGTGTTTCAGAACCGTGAATTTCATACCTATGTTATACTACACTTTTACATTCTAATGATGCTGATATTCTAAATCTTTATGAGCTGATACTATATTCTTCCATGTATTTACCAAATGTATATAATACTGTACTAGCTGATAAAGGACTCAGCACTGCCTCAAGGAGTCCCCATAAGTTAAGAAAACGACCATGAAAGGCCGCATCAACTTTATGTACTAATTCACGTGTTCTTTGACACTTCAGATATCTTTCTCATGAATATAATTATATCATGAGGTATAGTACCAAAGCACTTACTGCCATGTGCGCTGCTCATCTGAACGCAAGGCTAAGGTCGGGCAAGTCCACTGGAAACAAGACCGTCCTGGCGTTCATGGTCCATGTGAGCGAGCAGCGTACTCGATACCTATCTTATGACATCGAGTACACAACATCCAGAGTAGCATTCGAAGCTAATTAAGTAAGGAAGTTACCTTTTTCATATTAACAATGTGACATCTATGTTTTATATACAACCTGCTAGATCTAGAGCTTTCCATAGTATACATAAAGATGGTCTGCGGGTCTGCATCACCCGTTTGGGTATAAACACCAGCCGCAGCAACACACGAAGATACCGGGCCGCCCATGGCAGAACAGTGTGCTGGACACAGGGCCCATCTCTGCTCCTCCGTGTCCTGTTGACGCGGCCCCGCCAGCCGCCTATGTGCGCTGTCGCCAGTCGTGCATTCTGGAGCAGAAAGCAGGCCAGCGCCAGGTGGGCATGGCGCAACAGAGTCACCTTCTATACACCTGCCCCAGAGTGGGCCCGAGCGTCCGCTTACCCCTCGAGCGGCTTCAAGCAGTACATTCTCACCGGGTACAACTCGCGCGGCATGCCCTTCTGCACGTCGCTGGCTATGAGCTTGTAGCCCGCCATCTGGAAAAGAAGCCTGAACTTGGCGTCCGTCCTGGTCACGCTCAGGTCCGTGGGGTCGAAAATGTCGTCGACGGGCGCGATGTTCTCCTTGACGATCAACGTGCCGTTGGGCATCAACGCCTCCCTGCACCGGGCCCAGAAGCGCACCAACTCTTCGTCCGGCAACTGGCCCACGCACCACTGGCACCAGACCAACCAGTACAGGCCCCTCTTCTCGCTGGCGCACCGCCACTCTTGCATGCCAATGTCGTAGATGTCGCCCAACCGGCCCTTCTGCGCCACGGGCACAAGCTCGCTGCGCATCTGCTGCACAAACGGCTGGACCGGCTCCAACAAGTCGCAGCGGTCGCTGACTTTCCACAAGAAGTCTCGCGTGATGCGCCCGATGCCCGCCCCCATGTCGATGGTGAGCTTCGGCATCCCGGCGGGGCACTGCATGCGCGTCTGGAGCTTGCGGAGGAACGTGGCAGACCCGATGATGTCGGCCTTCGGCACCGGCGTCTGTTCGCCAAAGCCTCCTAGCACTCCGTCGACGGACGCCGGCACAGACAGCCAGTACGAAATGGCGTCCGCGTAGTCTATGAGGGCGTTGGGGTCGTGGTTCTCGCAATGCGCGTCGGGGGCAGTGTCGGCGGATTTGGCGGGCATGTCTGGTGGATCTCGACGGGTATTTGGTGGATCTGGACGGGTGGTTGGTGGTTTTGTTCGGGCTGCGAGTGCCTCGTTGGGCCATCGCACTTCGCGGGCCGGCCCTGGCTGGGGCCGCAGAGGAAATCTGCGAAGCATTAATAGTGCCCAGTGAAGAGAACCAGCAACATTTAGTCAAAGAATGTTTAGTAAGTGAAGAGAACCAGCAACATTTAGTCAAAGAATGTTTAGTACAGAAGCAGGAAGCTCAAAAACTGTACTGAATAGTCTTGACAGTCTTAGAGCCAGGTCCAAAGATAATCCTAATAGTATTATAGATCGTAAACTATATAAGACATTCATATTAAACAAAAATCTTATAAAGATAGCTTATAATAATTTAAAATCTAAACCAGGTATGATTCTGACATTTAATGATATATCAGAAGAAATATTAGATAAAATATTATAAAATTAAAAGATAACACTTTTCAATTTAAATAAAAAACGTATAACAATATCTCAAGATAATAAATTTCTTTGATTCATAGATAAATTAAAATCTGTAGATAATCCTGAAGATCAATTAGTTCAGGAAGTAATTCGTATAGTATTAGAAGCTATTTACGAACCATTATTTCTTGATGTATCTCATGGATATCGTCCTAATAAAAGTTGTCACTCAGCATTAAGAAAAATATTTACTACATTTAAAGGTTGTACCTGATGAATATCTAATATAATCCCAATGGAAAGTAATATTATACCTCATGATAAATCAATAGATATATTATCTTATATAATTAGTGATCAAATATTCATAGAATTAACACGTAAAGTATTAAATTCTGATTATTTATGTATACGTAAAACTGACATAACACCGAAAGGTTCAATAATTAGTCCAATTTTAATATCCCCGGCTTTGCCGGGTATATTAGCTAATATTTAACTACATCAATTAGATTTCTTCGTTATTAACTAAAAGATGAATTTGATTTCAAAGGTAAATATGATAGTATTCAATATAGATATCATAATTTTGGAGATAATTCATTAAGTCATAATTACACTCGTAAGTTACAGTATATTAGATATGCCGATGATTGAATAGAAGCTATAAATGGTTCGTATCATGATACTAAATTAATACTAAATAAGATAAGTTATTTCTGCTTTAATGAATTAGGATTAAATTATGAAATAACTAAAATAACCAATTCTTATAAAGATCATATTCCATTCTTAAATACTTTAAACATTATAATGGTAAATCTATTACTTCGGGTAAATATATCAAACGTAATTCTAATTTTATAGTTTTTAATGCTCCTATGGATATAATAAAATCTAAATTAGCTAAGCTGGATTTATATCTAGAAAAGCTAATAAAGATATAGGAATGTCTAAATATACTTGATTGAATTTAAAACCCCAACAAATATTACATTTAGCTAATAGTATTATTAGAGGTTTTCTTAATTCTTATTCATTTGTATTTAATAAAAATCAGTTAACAGGATATATTTTATACATCATTAAAGATTTTGTTTTACGTACATTTGTTCATAAATATCGTTTGGGTACAAGATCCAAAGTATATGGAAAATTTGGTAAAAATTTACAAATTAAAGATTTAGTTAATCGTAATAAAAATAATACACCTAGAGTATTAGCAACCTTATTAAAACCATAAAATTACAAGTAAAATGTCTTATAACTACTATAAATGTATTTTTAAACCCTTTTTATTTAGCTTATTGTTTTATATGTAAAAGTTATTATAGAGTTCAAATTCATCATATAATAATGATGAAAGATCTAAAAGCTATAAAAGGTATTTCAGTTTATTTGATGGCTGAAGCTTATCGTAAACAATTACCTCTTTGTAGGGTTGTTATATGAAAGCTATCATGATGGTAAAAAACCCTAAAGGTATTTGATTCACCATTAAAACCCTAAAGGTATTTGTTTCAACAATTAAAACCTAAAGGTCTTTGATGCATTTTTTGAATGTAAATCAAATCTAAGGCTGAATAAATGTTGTGGAGAGCCGTATGATCAGGAAACTATCACGTACGGTTCGGTGACG
>NW_017387731.1:4994842-5023659 GCF_001664035.1 Metschnikowia bicuspidata var. bicuspidata NRRL YB-4993 | reverse complement strand
GCCGTATGATCAGGAAACTATCACGTACGGTTCGGTGACGAGTATTGACAACCCTAATAGTTTCGCTTAGGGATCAATGCTTAGTTCTATGATTTAATAACTGTATTTGTATTTATATTAATATTTCGTTTATTTGTACTTTTCACATATTACACTAGGCCATAAATGGCCTATTTTTGCACTAAAGTCTGGAAAAATATATATTTATTTAATCAGCTGATAACATTATTTATTATACTCTATCATCTAAATATATTTATCTATCTAGGCCGGCCCGCGGCGTTCCTTCGGCAGGAGCCCCGAAAAACCCAGGGCCGGATTCTTGCACCCCAGCGTCCTTTTTTCTCCTTTTTTCTCCGTTTTCTCCGTTTTTCTCTTTTTTCCCCCGTTTTCTCTTCCTCTTTTTTCTCCTTCTCTTTGTTTCTCTTTTTTTCCCGCAAGTCGGCTCGAGCTAGGCGCCTGTCCAATACACCGCCAGGTCTAGTAGCAGGGCCCGCGCAAGCCCGGCGCCTTCGCAGGGCCTAGTTGGCGTGGCCCGCTGCGCGCGGCCCTAAACACCCTACCCGTCTGCAAGAACATTCATCTACGCCTCAGAAACAACAAGGCCCTGCTGCTTTGAACCGGCGCATTTCGATGGGCTACTACGACATCGACGACATCCTAGCCGACGGCGAGAAGATCCCGTGCAGGTTCAACTTGCTGGTGCCCGGCCTCGGATATCTTGAAGGCAACCCGGGCAAAAGTATCGACAAAGACACCAAGCTCGACCTACCGTTGTGGTTGGCGGCGGTGTTGGCCGTGTGCACGATCCTGGACGACGCGGACGAGAGTTTCGTCGATCTTCTCGAGCCGGACTTCATCTCGCCCAAGGTCCTCAACGCCATCAAGGCGGACCCCAAGTCGGTGGACTTGCACTCGATCATGAGCCACTTCTACACGCTCGCCGAAAAGTGGGCTGCCATGTATAACGAGGCCCTGCTCGTGGAAACGGCCATGGCCATGTTGAAGGAGCGCGCGTTGGAGATCGACAACTTCGCGTCCAACAACACCAAACACGTCAGCTCCAACTTCTTGTACTCGTTGGATGAGTTCGAGAAAAAGTTGTACCGCGTCACCTACGAGAGCAAGAAGGAGATGCGGGCCTGGACCAACGACTAATGAATACACGACCCCCGCCGACTCTTCCCTGGTTGCCGTCCGCGATATGTCCCACGGCTTGTAGTGTTCTTACTCTTTGATTTATTGGTACATTGCGCTTTTCTCAAAAGAGCCCATCCTCGTCCTCCGAGCTGTCCTCAACCTTCTCCTCGGACTTGAAGCTCTTTTTCTTTCTGCTGGGCCCAGCATTCTCTTCCTCGCTTTCAGCCTGACCTCCTTCCCCGTCATTTTCTTCTTCGTCTTCGTCAACGATAGCCCTTCTCTTTCTCTTCACCCCCTTCTTTTGCGTGGGAGTCTTCTTCTTTGTGGGCGCCTCCTCGCCCTTGTCAGATGGGGCATCGGACTCCACGTCCGGTTCCGACACGTTGTCCTCGTCACTGTCATTGATGAAATCCTTCTTCTTGCCTTTACCCTTCTTCTTGCCTCCCTTCTTGGCAGACTTCTTCCCTTTCTCGCTTTCCTCGTCAAACATTTTGTCATCATCAGAGTCATTGGCGGCGATAGTAGCACGGGCTTCCTCTGCCCACTGTTGCGCCTGCTCTTGCAACTTGATTCTTTCCAAGGCCAAAGCCTCATTTCGCGCTTTTTCTTCTGCCAACGCAGCTTCAAGTTCTTGTGCTCGCTTGGTCTCTTCCTCCTCTCTCAACTTCTTGGCTTCCTCTAGCTTTGCGTTGAGCTGTGAGACATTCTCTTTCGTTTCATCCAAGCAAGTGTTCAACCGGCTGAGTAAAGTGGATCCCAAATTAGCTCTGGCCTTCAACTCGGATTGTGGGTATGGTGCATGCTTCTCATCTTCGGAAGACAAAGCGTTCAAACTCTCGATTGCATTATTCAAGTCAGCAATTGCGTCAACAATGTCGTCAGTCAATCGATTTTCAACCGATTGCTTGCTTATAAACTCCGCGATCTGAAACTGTATGAAAGCCACGTTGAAGATATACGGGCTTGCGACGCCAGTCGCATGTTTCAAAGCCTCCTTGGAATATTCAAGAGCTTTCTTTAAGTAGAGAAGGTTTTTCTCAGCCAAACCTCTCAAATACCATGCGCGGCCAAGGAAACCCAAAATCTTTGCGTCTTGGCCATTAGCGTATCGAGTCAGAGCAATTTCATAGCTTTCAATGGCTTTTGAGTATTGCTTCATTTCTGTCAAAACGTGGCCCAAGTTGAGATACACAGACATGTCGTTCAACGAATCTCTGATTTTTCTCAAAATATCCAAGCCTTGAGCAAGCTCCTTATTTTCGATGTAGACAATGGCAAACCCCTGTGCTGCAAACACGTTTTTGGGATCAATAGACAACACTTTGGTGAAGAGCTCGAGGGCTCTGATGTAGTACTTCTTCTTCTTTTCCTCGTCTCGTGGGTTTTTCAAATCCTTCGCCATTACGCAGTATATGTTGGCCAAAGATATCAATGCATATGAATCGTGCGAGTCGTATTCAACTAGGGTCTCTTTTTGATGAGTTGTGTCGGCATCAGGTTTCAACCCTAATTTCTTGCCAAAAGTCTTGATGAACCAGCCATAAAAGGATCTTATTTCCAAGTTAGAAGCATTCTCATGCAACAAGTCCTTGATTTCTTTCTCGATTTCCTGTTTAGACGAGGCATTGCTTGAAACAGCATCTAAGAATAAGAGTCTAAGCTTTGCTGAGAAGTATGCTGGACACTCCTCAAGCAACTTATTGTAGAGCTCCACTGCCTTGCTCGCATCACTGACTTCCTGTGTTCTGGCCAAATTGAAAGAAATTGGGATTTTCAAGTCCTCTCTCAATTCTTCGGGAATTTCGCTGTCTTCCAACTTAGCAAGAGCAGTTTCGAGGTACTTAACTGCATCCTCAGTGTTGTTCTTTGTGTAGTTGAAAACACCCATGTTGTTGTAGACCTCAGCGGGAGCATCTAGTCCAATTTGCTGTCTGGATTCAACTGCTTTGTGCAAATACGTTAAAGATTGAGAAACATCGCTACCTTCATAGAGCTTACTCAAAGTCAAGAATGCATTTAATGCAATTGGCTCTTTATTCAAATAAGCCTCGGCATCCTTCTTGTTGGCCACAGCGGAACCTCTGTTGTTTGACAACCTGATGTATCGTTCCAACAATTGAATGGCTTGTTCTTGTTTCGTTCTTGAAGGGCTTTGAGAGTAAAGTATCCCCAAAGAGTAAATGACCTCCAAGCATTTACTGTTTGTCTTTAGGATAGACTCAAATGTTATGATTGCCTCTTCAGTCAGGTTTCTGCTGAGCTGAGATTGGCCGACTCCTAGTTTCGCAAGGAGGTTGTTTTCATTGAGTCTGATCGCCTCGTGGAAATTCTTCTGGGACTGGGTGAAATCTCCCCTAGAATATGCCACTCTCCCGAGCCAGAACGAGCAGCTGGAGAGAAGCTTGGAGGTAAAGGGAGACAATTTGGAGCCGGCCAGGCTCGTAATGACGTTCTCATTGAGCGAAGACACGACCTTGGCAATGATCTTTTCCACCAAATCGAAATCCCCCTTTGAAAAGTAGTAGGAGCAAAGTGACAAGAGAATGACAGGATCCAGCGGTTTCTCTAGATGCAAGCTGGATAACTGTTTGAGTGACTTGGAGTATCCTTGAAGAAACAAGTCGTCCGATAAAGAGTTTGTGAAGACCTCGTCGAATGAGGCCAAGTTGAGGAGTAGCTTTGCCTTGAAATTGCTTGGGTCAAGTTCGAGCACCCTCTCCCACGCACTAAGCGCCAACTCGCGCTCCTTCAAGAACCAGTAGCAGATGCCAATTCCAAGCCGCGGGTCGGGCTTCATCGCAGGGTTCGAAACCAAAACCTGCTGGTAGAGCTTTAACGCGTTGGTGTAGTTTTGGGTCTTGCTCAACGTGATCTGGGCCTTGCCGAGAAGACCATAGCAGTTATTGGGGTCTTGTTTCAAGAGCCTGTCAAAGAGCTGGAGAGCAATATCCGCACGGTCAGTAAGCAAATGCACTTGTGCTTGCGCCAAGAGCGCATTCGTGGTGGTGGAGTCGCCGGTTTGTGCCAAGTGCTCGTTGGCAAGCTCGATGTTTTTGGCTTTTTCAACTCCTTCCGCTGCCAACGCCAAGCGCGTCCATGCAATGGTGAAGTGCAAAAGCACTCTATCTTCCAGAGACATGTAGTCCATCAGAAGACCCGTTTCGGCAATCGCAGCCCCATCTGCGGCTTGCCCAGCCTGGGAATATGCTTGCAGCACAAGAATCCAGTATTTGACCGCGCAGCTTTCAGCCTGCAAAAACGTCTCGAGTTCCAGAGCGTCCTCAGGAAGCTCGTCGATGGTGACAATATCCCCACTGCCGATCACGATTTCCACCGTTTTCAAGGACTCCGGGGCACCTGCGCCCAAGTAGTACGAAATGTCCAGAGGTTCCTCCATTGAGCCAGGGTAGTCAGAGATCAAAGTTAGTCGGTTTCAGCGCACAACTCTGATCGGAAAGTCACTTGTTTTCTCAGTTTTTTCTGGCGTCAATGAACACTCTTGAGGTGCTGGTAGCACATCCGTACCTCCCGGGCGCCGGTGGGCACCGGGGATTTTCTGGACAGACATTCCTTCTCAGGACTTCAGCGAGTTGAGTGGGTGTTGACGGCCTTTCTGGGGCATACAGCATCAGACGGCAGCGAGGACTTATTCTCAATGGAGCTTGTGCTTCGGATTCAGAACCTCAACTTCCCGCGTGTCCTGATGTCTCGACGTGAGTAAACCCAGTAGATTTTGCCGAATTCAGAAATACCCCACCTATCTACAGACGGCATTGATGTGCTTATTAATATACTTGTAAATTTTCATTTGTTTAGAACAAATCCAAATACACAAAGGGCGTTGTGAAGCTGGTGCGATGAACCGGGCGAGTCACCGTTTGCGGAAATTAACTGAAGTCTCACTCGTTTAACTTGTATAAACTCAAGATTCTTTATGTCAAAAATCGGTTCTCCTTCCGTTGAGCAACGCCTGTCTGAAAAAATCTTGAAGCCCCCTTTCACAGCGTCAAATCAATATACTCGGTATGGGGCCTCCCGCTCACATACTTTATCAAACTAGGACACCATTTGGATAGCCGTGTATCATTGCTGGTTAATCGAAGTCGCACTTTGCAGCAAAAAAAAATCAATCCGCACAATTCAGGCCCCAGGCACTCATCACAAAGCTTGGTGAGATTTAGTGTCGGGATAAGAAACAAAATGCCCAGTGAGTTTTGTTTCACGACAAATGTAAATACTCGTTTTTTCTGCTGAAACATCGCTCGGTTTTAGGTATTTTGGTTTTGAATCGGAACAGTAGACAAACGTGAAATGAACCTCCGCCTATGCGAGGAAAGGCCAGAAAGGTCAGCCCCCATATTTGGAGCCGATCGAAATACAAACTTCGGCTTTTTGCAAGGGCTGGCTGAAAACACGTGGCTGCTTACATTTATTTTACACTCACCGAACAGATAGGCTTCTACACAGCCATTTGGGGCAGTTGGACACAAGAACATCACAGGCTTTAAGTGCAGTAACATAAAATTTTCAACATGTTGCGCAAAAAAAGGCACACCTAAGCCAAAAAAAAATTAGAGAGCTGACGTCTTATACTGACACTTTACCCCAGCACCACAAATACCAATAAACACCATGGAGAACGATGCTGCTGCTAAATCCATTGAAATGTGGAAGATCAAGAAATTGATCAAGTCGCTTGAGATGGCCCGTGGTAACGGAACGTCGATGATCTCGTTGATCATCCCACCTAAAGGTCAGATTTCGCTCACACAAAAGATGTTGACGGAAGAATACGGCACTGCGCTGAACATCAAGTCACGTGTCAACCGGTTGTCGGTTTTGTCTGCCATCACGTCCACGCAGCAGAAGTTGAAGTTGTACTCGCACGTGCCCAAGAACGGGTTGGTCATTTACTGTGGAGATGTGCTCACGGACGAAGGAAAGGAGAAGAAGTTGAACATTGATTTCGAGCCCTTCAAGCCCATCAACACCTCCTTGTACTTGTGTGACAACAAGTTCCACGTCGAGGCGCTTTCGGAGTTGTTGCAGGATGATGACAGATTCGGATTCATTGTGATGGACGGTAACGGTGCGCTTTTTGGTGCCGTTTCAGGAAACAACAGAGACGTCTTACACAAGTTCACCGTGGACTTGCCCAAGAAACACGGAAGAGGTGGTCAGTCCGCCATGCGTTTCTCGCGGTTGAGAGAGGAGAAAAGACACAACTACGTGAGAAAGGTTGCCGAGGTTGCCGTGCAGAACTTCATTGAAAACGACAAGGTCAACGTCAAGGGCTTGATTTTGGCCGGTTCCGCCGACTTCAAAAACGAGTTGTCCAAGTCGGACTTGTTTGACGGCCGTTTGCAGGCACGTGTCATTAAGATTGTCGATATTTCTTACGGAGGAGAGAACGGTTTCAACCAGGCCGTGGACCTCTCTGCCGAGACGTTGGCCAACGTCAAGTTCGTGCAGGAAAAGAAGTTGTTGAACCAGTACTTCGACGAGATCTCGCAAGACTCGGGCAGATTCTGCTACTCCATTGATGACACTTTGAAGGCGCTCGACTTGGGTGCTTGTGAGGTGGTTATTGTGTACGAGAACTTGAACATCGTCAGATACACTTTGAAGGACAGCGAAGACAACGAGGTCATCGTCAACGTCAACCCAGACTTGCCCGACAAGTCCTACATGTTGGACAAGGCCACGGGCACCGAGATGGAGATCGTCAAAGAGGAGATGTTCTTGGAATGGTTGGCTGAGAACTACAAGTCCTTTGGAGCCACGCTTGAATTCGTCACCGACAGATCGTCCGAGGGTGCTCAGTTCGTACAAGGCTTCGGTGGTATCGGAGCCCTTTTGAGATACAAGGTGAACTTCGACGCGTTGGTGGACGAGTCCGAGGAAGACGAATACTACGACGACAGCGACGACGACTTTATCTAAGCATACACTTCTTCTTCTCACATCTGTACCTTTAGCAATACATTCATTCAATTAGTTCCGAAAAACGCATGTGCTGCTGAGGCTCTCCTGATATACATGGAGCCCTACTGCTTCTTACTCACTCTGTTGCGCAGGCCTCGGAGCTCGTCCAAAGCCTTGACCAGCTTCTTGCCCAAAATGGTGTCGGACGTGTTTCCCGACACGATCTGGTGGGCCAAGTTTTCCAATCCACTGGTGATGTATGAACGCCTGTGGTTGCTCCGCAAGGGCTTGGCCAAAAGCTGCTTGAGCTGGAACCGGAGCTCTTTTTGTTGCTCTCTGGTGAGCTGCTTCCGCTGCTTCCGCTCTCTTTGCTTTTTGATCACGTCATCCTCAAAGTCGTCCACATCAGAGAGGTTTTCGATGCCCAAGTCCTCCGCGGCTTGCCTGAGCCAAGAGCTTTCCTTTCTTGTGGCGGTGCCCGCAATGGAAGAGTCGCCCAATTTGCCGGCCAACTGCACCCTCTCACGGATCTGGGAGAGAATGTCGAGATCGATGGGAAGCAATTTGACGTCGGCTCTCGTGTTGAGTTTTGTCTTTTCGGCGCTGGAAGCCAAGAGCTTTCGGAGCTTTTTCAAAGGACCCGAGGCCTCCTGTGGCGAGCAGAACATCACCGACACACCTTCCTTGCCTGCACGAGCAGTTCTTCCGGACCGATGCACGTAGATATCAGCAGAACGGGGCAAATGGTAGTGAGCCACGTGATCGATGTTAGGGATATCGAGGCCTCTGGCGGCGACATCCGTGGCTATGAGCACTGAGCTCTTGTTTTTGGCACAGGAAGCATTGAAGCGCTCCAAAGCACGCAATCTTTGTTTCTGCATCATAGCAGAATGGATGGAGAACGCCGGGATGTTGAGGTTCTCCAATAGAGGCACAAGTCTTCTCACGGACTCCACCGAATTGGCAAAGACGAGGGTCGAGCCTGGATACGTGAGCACAAAGTAGTAGATATACAAATCCCGCTCGGTTGGCCCACACTCCACAAGCGCCTCGGTGACCTGGCCCGAGACGATTTCCTTGGGGTTGGCATCACAGAGAGAAGGGCGAGGGTCCTTGAACTTGAGCTTTTTCTTCAAGAGCTCGAGGATCTCGTCGTTTCCAATGAGCCCCGTGGTGGCCGACGAATTGTCCTTTTTGTTGGTGCGGTCGAGCTTTCCAAAGAACTCACGCGAGAACGTGGCGGAGAACACCAAAGTTTGCCATCTCCAGCCGTATTCTTTCTTGGACCTGAACTTCTCCATGAGTTCCAAGATTTTCTCGAACTCCTCGAAATGCCCGTCCTGAAGTAATCTGTCTGCCTCGTCCAAAACAACAATGTCGGTGGCAGCCATTCTCCTAAGAAGATCCTCGCTTTTCTCGATGAGCTCGAGGAATCTCCCAGGAGTTGCTACAATGACACCCGGGCCGTATGATAGCAATCTTTCTTGTTTCTGCGCAGAAAGACCACCGGTGATGGACACAATTCCGTTCTGTGCGAGCGGCGAGTACTTGGAAATCTCGTTCATGTGGAGCACCACCTGGTGAGCCAACTCTCTTGTAGGAGCGAAAATGATCCCGGAGGGAGGTGAGACGGTGTCTGGTTTCCCGGCCGTTAGAGCCGCAGAAAGCTTGGAGAGATACCTCTCCAAGATCGGAATCCCGTACGCCAAAGTCTTACCGGACCCGGTGGTGGCCTTACCAATGACATCCTTACCACTAAGAGCCAAAGGGATGGTTTCTTTTTGGATAGGCGTGGGCTGCGTGAAGCCATTTCCCTGGAGCCCATTCAAGGTGTACGAGCTAAGCGGCAAAGAAGCCCAAAGAGGCAAGTCGATGTCGTTTTCGTCGGGAAGGACCGTGTCCAAGCCCGTGAAAGCATTGGACCTGAGCTCGTCCAATTCTTGTGTTTTCTGTGTGTCGTTGTGGACTGGCTCCAGATCCTCAAAACCCGTAAATTCATCTTCCAATTCGCCGTCAGTGTCGCTGGCCGAGGCGCTGTGCTTGACAGCCAGTTCTTCATCTGTGGCGCTGGGCTTCCCGGCAGCCTCAGGCTTGTTCGCTTTGTTCTCACTTTTGGCTTTAGGCTTTTCACCTTTTTCTTGTGGCTGCTCGCGTTCGTCATTTTGGGCCTCTTTCTTTCCCTTCTTGGGCTCAGGCTTGTTTTCCTCTGCGTCTCTCTTAGCCTTTTCCTTCTTTTGTTTGGCCTTCTTCTTCGCACCCTTCGGATCAAGCAATTTGTCCACAATGCTTCCGTCGTCCTCGGTCTCTTTGGCAATGAATTCAGGAGCGCCGTTGACCATACGGACATCCACACCCTCCAACTCCTCCAAGCCGAAAAAACCGCTGTAGTCTCCAAGGTTGTCTGGAATGTCGACAGACTTCCATTTCACTTGGTCTGCGGTGATGATCTTGTTCTGACTGGCATACCTCTGCTTGAGCGTCGGGGTTTTTTCCTGCTTTTTGGGGGTTCTTTTCCAGCTTCCAGAAGAGCCGGCATTGCCGGTCTTTCCCGACTTCTTACCCGTATTTCCTTTGCCAGCAGCCATTTTACAGTTAAAGTCCGAAGCACAGCGAAGAGCTTTTTTTCGCATCCGGTTAGATGAGCGAGCAGTCAGAGTGCATCCTGCCAGACTAGGGTTTCCGGGCCAAATATGGAAAAGTGGAATTGTTGGAAAAGAGGAAAGAAAATAGAGACTTGTGGACGGTAAGACATCTCAAAAGCCTAGATTCCATGTATAAATACATTCATTGGCATGTAGCTCGGACAGTGGCATGAGAACGCTTGTGACTGAAGGCATCCGCCACCCTCCAACCCGATTGCAAGGAACTGGGTATATGAATACATGGGGTCGGCCTTCGCTTTTCAGAGCTCTGGAATATCTGATTATTTGCCGTGTATTCTTGGGTTCGGGCTACTAAAGCCGGAGGTCACGTGACCCAACGTATTATCGATGCACTTGGCGATGACTAGAAAGCCCGGCATCTTACCCATCAAGAACCAACTTTGCGTCGCCACAGACAATTTCTGGTGATCGAATCTCACAGAGCCACACAAAACCCCTGTTTTCCTCGCAAAAAGTGTCTGTTATTTACATCGCTCACCAGAGATGCTTCGAAAACCAAAGACCATCACCACCAGCAAAACTGCGCCCAAAACTCTCAAGCCTCAGAAGGCCAGGCAACTAATTCGCAGATTCCACAACCTCCAGAAATGGAAGGCCATTCTTCTCAAAAGACTCCAGCTCCAATACCCGGATTTAGATGAAAAACTGTATCTGAAGAGTCTCGGGTCTGCATATACACTGCATTACCATCTGTTTAGATTGCCCAAAGCTACCGAAACAACTCCGGATTCTGCTATTACAGATAGCAAGGCGCCAGCGGCAAAAGTCATTGAATGCCTAGCGAGAATTGACGCGGAAATCGACCAAAGAGGTGGCCTTCATGTCTACCAAATGGCCTCAACTGTGGGCCAGGATCACCAGCGTGGAGGAGACTCGCTGAAATGGCTCGTCAAGTGGTTTGAGCAACAGACCCGTCGTGCATCATCAACACTCGAAATCGGCTGCCTATCGGCATCAAACGCTATTCTGACATGTGGCCGGTTTGGCGATATGACTAGAATTGATCTAAATTCCCAGAGCCCTCAAATTTTGCAACAGGACTTCATGGAAAGACCACTCCCAAAGTCCAAGAATGATCTTTTCGACGTGATATCATGCTCTTTGGTGCTAAATTTTGTACCGAGTGCCTCTCAAAGAGGAGAAATGCTCCATCGCATGACGCAATTTCTTCGTGAGCCTGTGACCCATAAGGACAGGCAAGATCAATCATGTAAGACCTCCGCCTTATTTTTAGTCCTTCCGCTTCCATGCTTGTCAAACTCGCGGTACTTCGATCGTGAATGTCTCAATGAGGTCATGACTAGTTTGGGCTTTGAAGAGGTTCAAAGCCACGAGGCAAAGAAAGTCATATATTTGCTTTACAACTGGAAGGGGAAAAGTGCCATGACGCAATTATCGGCACGCAAAAAGCGTGAAATACACTCTGGGCCCACTCGCAATAATTTCTATATTGACATGAACCAGAAGTGACCTGAAAAATTCTCTTTCGATGTTTCAAGACTTTTTCTTGTGACATCAATGTTTATTCCGCTCAACAATCAAACTCGGACACACCTTTGTAAAATTATGCATTCGTGTATTTATGTACTCTTCCAATGTCGTCTTATCTCTCATTCAAGCTAAAATTTCGAGAGCTCTGTATGCCCAAACCACGAATCTAATCAACGGGTTTGGGTGAAGTGTGTACGAATACTTCCTCATACAACGGCTCAACACGAGGACTGCTGGGTAATGAGCATCAGGCGATTGTTGTACATCGCCATATATTGCCCTATACTGGGGGCTTTTTGAATGGCCTATTTACGAGAGTGATTATTCGTATTTCACTCGGGGTTAATTCGTCGATTGAAGCGAAATCAAATCATTCGTACCCCAAAGGACAGAAGCTCAAAGCGGTGGACCTAAGAAAACCCCAAAAAGTTCGCAGCTTCCAGGAAGAGTTTCAAAATTTCTTCTTTCTAGCCATGTTGAATAGACATCAACAAGGGCAGCACTTGCCGCAGAAGTTCGCTTGTATTTTTCAGCAGTGCCCATCTTGCAAGTTTCTATATAGGTTCTGAGTTCTGTGAATAAATTGAAATTTAGAATTGCCCTTAAGTAACTCGCTAAGAACAAAAGCAAATGAATTTACTTCGTGAGATGACACGGAATAGCAATCTTACACAAGCTAGTTTAATAAGAATAAACCAATGTTCTCGTTAGATTCTCAACAGAATTGAAAAATACATACCAAGCGGGCTCCCAAGGGAGAAACATTTTCATACAAGGACAGTGAGATGTATGGAGTTTTGAGGGAATACATGGATTGATCAAGTGGTATTGTCATATCAGTCTTTTTTGAGTTCCCTTGATGTGAACTGGACTTAAGTGCGAATTTCTCTACTACGAACACCCAATGAGCGACTTGTAAAAATCGAGGAATGACCAAATTCGAAGGGCAAGGGAATGAGTAAGAATGTGAATTCACATACGAAGGGCCGCTATTCCGAATAGAAATCGGTCCGAGATCCAAATCCTCGCTTAGTATTTGCCTCTGCTATATCGTAGCCAAAAAGATTTTTAGTCAGCAGATTGCTCTACAAACGCGAATAACTCCGAATGTTAGATTTTAGTCAGCTGATTAAAATGTGGAAATTTCAGACACGCAAGCAGCTTTCTCAGTTACGAAATCAGAGTCGGATAAACTTGGAATTTCTGGCATCTGAATGCAGTATCCGCATTTAGCCCGCAAAGAATGACCATATCACGTGATACCTTGATTTAAGCAGAGTGGAGTCCCCAATTGGTTAGTGCATAATGGGGTGGGGAACCCCGGACCCCAGCGGTGCGACCAGAAAACGCAGGTCACAAACCTATTTGCTATGCGTTTCGAGGACCATCACCCCACTTTGCGTGGGGGCATCGGCCGGAAAAAAAATGCGCGCTTCAATATGCCGCCCGTGAACGCTGATAATTTTTTTTGATCAGTTGGGTGTCAAGCACTAGCGCAGGCAGCGAACAAGCTGTTTTTTTTTTTTTACCTCACTCAAGATATTTGAAAACTTTGCAGATCCTAGAGCCTAAACACTGCCGGGACTCATCCCTCTTTTCTTTAGGACCTCCGCAGTCAGTTGGTCGGAGCAGCCAGCATTGCTGCGCGTATGGTATATAAAGCACAAAAATCTTTTGAGATGCATATGCGCCTTGCCGCAGGCTGTTCCCAAGCTGTCGATTATTCCGCCAAGGCCTCAGTGTCGGACTTTTTTCTTCAATGAAATTCTTCTCCAACCCTTTGGAGTATTATATCCAAATTTTTAGAGAGGTTTTGTGTAGTGCTTGGTAGAGAATATTAAAAAGACTCTTTTCTTGAATCACAACATTACAATAAAAAAGTATCTTGCGGCCGGGAATGTGGCCTCCGGAAGATTTCTCATAGTTTTTCCGGGGACACGGAGAAACCTGGAGTTTTCATGTGTATGGGACTATAATGCATAGTGCATGCAGAGTATTGGCCAATTAGGATCATCCGTGCGCGCATCCGACATGCAAAAAAGGGAAATAAGCCGCCCGACAGAAATTGTAACGCCGGAAAAACTTATAAATACCGAGCCATCTTTCCCGACAAAATTTCCCTCCCCTCAAAGTTTTCAAGTAACATAAATTAATAAAATGTCTCAATCACAAGACGAGTTGCAGTCCAAACTGGGCGTTGATACGCCGATCAACGACTCCCTTTTCGAGGCGAAGGAGGAAAGCCCTCTTGCCGTCTTGCCCGAAAAGCATTTCAAAGACTACATTTCCATTTCTGTGTTCTGCTTGTTTGTTGCCTTCGGTGGCTTTGTTTTCGGCTTCGACACTGGTACCATTTCGGGTTTTGTTAACATGTCAGACTTCACAACCAGATTTGGCCAGCTCAATGCTGATGGAACTTACTACTTGTCCGATGTCAGAACCGGTTTGTTGGTTTCTATCTTCAATGTTGGTTGTGCAGTTGGTGGAATTTTTCTTTGCAAGATCGCAGATGTTTACGGCAGAAGAATGGGTCTTATGTTCTCGATGGTTATTTACGTTGTCGGTATCATTATCCAAATCTCGTCTACTACTAAGTGGTACCAATATTTTATCGGTCGTCTTATTGCCGGTTTAGCTGTCGGAACGGTTTCGGTTGTTTCTCCGCTTTTCATTTCTGAGGTTGCCCCAAAACAGCTCAGAGGTACTCTTGTCTGTTGTTTCCAGTTGTGTATTACCTTGGGTATTTTCTTGGGATACTGCACAACTTACGGTACAAAGTCTTACAGTGACTCCAGACAATGGAGAATTCCTTTGGGCTTGTGTTTTGCCTGGGCGTTGTTCTTGGTGGCTGGTATGTTGAACATGCCTGAGTCTCCAAGATATTTGGTGGAGAAATCAAGAATTGAGGAGGCCAGAAAGTCCATTGCCAGATCCAACAAGGTTAATGAGGAGGACCCTGCAGTATACACTGAGGTGCAACTCATCCAAGCCGGAATTGACAGAGAGGCTCTTGCTGGTAAGGCTTCTTGGGGCGAACTTATCACTGGTAAGCCAAAGATCTTGAGAAGAGTTATCATGGGTATCATGCTTCAATCTTTGCAGCAATTGACTGGTGACAACTACTTCTTCTACTACGGTACTACAATTTTCCAGGCGGTTGGTTTGCAAGACTCTTTCCAGACCTCCATCATCTTGGGTATAGTCAACTTCGCCTCGACCTTTGTTGGTATCTATGCCATCGAGAGAATGGGAAGAAGATTGTGTTTGTTGACCGGTTCCGCCTGCATGTTTGTTTGTTTCATTATCTACTCATTGATTGGTACCCAGCACTTGTACAAGGATGGCTTTTCAAACGACCCTTCCAACACCTACAAGCCTTCAGGTGACGCAATGATATTCATCACTTGTCTTTACATCTTTTTCTTTGCCTCGACCTGGGCCGGTGGTGTTTACTGTATCATTTCCGAATCATACCCATTGAGAATCAGATCCAAAGCCATGTCTGTGGCGACAGCCGCCAACTGGATGTGGGGTTTCTTGATTTCATTCTTTACCCCATTCATCACGTCTGCCATCCACTTTTACTACGGCTTCGTGTTTACTGGCTGCTTGTTGTTTTCGTTCTTCTACGTCTATTTCTTTGTTGTTGAGACCAAGGGTCTTTCTTTGGAAGAAGTTGACATTTTGTATGCTTCCGGCACTCTTCCTTGGAAGTCATCCGGATGGGTTCCTCCTTCTGTGGAAGACATGGCCAAAAACACTTTTGAAAGCAAGCCAACTGACGAGCACGTATAAACTACATTCACACATGTTTCACCCATTAGACATATATATAGAAGGGACATCAAATACAATTAATTTCACGAAACTACTAATCTTTGGAAGGTGAGAAGCGAATGTTGCACGCACAGGAAAGTACATCTTCCTCTTCTAAATTTCAAAGAACAAGTCAGGCCACCGTCAAAATCTCGGCCACGAGCTTGACTAGACTGGATGGTGTCCAAACCAATGTGAAGATTTTATAGTTAGGCGAATGTTCATGAGTAAATTGCCCTTTCTTTTTGGCCTTTTCCGCCTGACAAAGAAAGGAGGGAGCAGAAAACCAACATTACTACGGCTTCGAGAGAATCAGTCATAAGATTTCGACTCATGAGACATCAACACGAATTCGCTCGCTTAAACCTAAAACCCGTAACGCGTAGCGGTGATTCTTCCTCTTACTTATGAAGCAGTGTCGATTATTACCTCAATGGGATATTCGAGCTTACAAATCCATGTGCTCAGTTGGAGCAATGAATACGGAGAAAATTGAAAATCTGGCTTATAGCTTTTTTTTGTTTTACATTTGAACATTGTACTATGAGAGAACGCATCAAGCCACTAAAGCATCAGGCCACTACATGCATCAAGCAACCATATTCATGTCTCTCTGTGCACCTCAGGTATTTATAAACACATCATACAATTCTCATAATATACAGGCCAGCAAGGTCTGGGATTAGGAAACTTCAAAGCTGCCGCATGTGTGCCTGTTGATACCTTATGCTTCCCTCCCTGTTTTCTTTTCGCAGGGTAACTAGGGGCTCGGTCGAAAGGATCCTGTCACGATGACCCAGGGGCTTACGCCAGCTTTCAGCTGCCTGACAGGCTTAGCCCTGCTTGTGTGCAAGACTGGCATCACAGATATTTCCCCGAGAATCAGCGCGCCCTGTGCTGGTCACGTGATAGCGTCGCTGCGGCTATATCCGAGGAGCACCACAAAGCAGCGTACCCCCGGTGACTAGCATCCCCCTTTCGGCCTCAAGACTGACGCACGGCACATGCCTATGTCCACTCTGACACACACTAGATGCGGCGAGTGTGGACCCGGCATGTCGGCAGCACCTGCAAAAGAGGCAGCGCGCGAATCACGTGATTCTCGGTGCGAGCCTCGCTGTTGCGCCCTGCCGCATTCGGCGTTCGTTACCCCTCTAGCGGCCAAACTCGGGTGCACGCATCTCACGTCCTGTGTGCCGGCAACTGCCCACTTCATGACTCCCCCCTCGGACTTAGGGTCGTATGGATAGGAGTTCATATGCTCATACTTCAGTGAGGGGAAGCCCCAATCACAAGACATCCCCAAGCGTGGGGGCAAATATAAAACGGCGGGCCTCGGCTGGGGCCAATCCCGCTGCCCAGGAAAAAACAGTAGCCGGCCTGTCGCCTCGTCACGTGCTGCACTTTCCCCCTCCGACGTCCGCCATCTAATTAATTTCGAGTCATCGACGTACATATTGACTCACCGTAAACCGCTCCCGAAAATTTTCCCCAGCGGCTTTCTTATAAATACCAACACGCGACATATCAATCTCGCGCCGGTCACAAAATTTCACCTGCCCCGATTTTTCGTCTTTGTCCCTGACGCCGCAAAAAGCCAAACCGCCGCAAAATGTCTAGCATGCTCAGACCTTCCACCAGATCATTTTCCGTCGCAGCCAGATTGGCCAAATGGAAGGAGGTGCCTTTGGCCCCCCCAGACAAGATTCTTGGAATCAGCGAGGCTTACCAGAAGGACTCGAACTCCAAGAAAATCAACTTGGGCGTGGGTGCCTACAGAGACAACTCCGGCAAACCCATCGTGTTCCCTTCGGTCAAGAAGGCCGAGACCGTGTTGTTGGAGAAAGAGACCGACAAGGAGTACACAGGCATCATCGGCTCCAAGAACTACCAGAACGCGGTGAGAAACTTCATTTTCAACAACTCCGACAAGGACGCCAACGGCGCCAAGTTGATTGGCGACAACAGAATCGTCACCGCACAGACCATATCGGGAACCGGCTCCTTGCGTGTCATTGCCGACTTCTTGAAGAGATTCTACTCCGTGGAGAAGATCATAGTGCCCAAGCCCACGTGGGCCAACCACGTGGCGGTGTTCACGGACGCCGGCATTTCCGCGGACTACTACGCGTACTACGACAAGAGCAACAACTCGTTGGACTATGCCAACTTGAAGCAGTCCATCTCTGCCGCCGAGAACGAGTCGGTGATTCTCCTCCACGCCTGCTGCCACAACCCCACCGGCATGGACTTGACTGCCGAGCAGTGGGAGGAGGTGTTGGCCATCATCCAGGAGAAGAAGCTCTTCCCCTTGATCGACATGGCGTACCAGGGCTTCGCGTCCGGCTCGCCCTACAAGGACATCTCGTTGATCCGCAGAATGAACGAGTTGGTCGTGGAGGGCAAGATCCCCACGTACGCGTTGTGCCAGTCGTTCGCCAAGAACATGGGCTTGTACGGCGAGAGAACCGGCTCCATCTCGATAGTCACGGAGTCCGCGGCGCAGTCGAGCGCCATCGAGTCGCAGTTGAAGAAGCTCATCAGACCCATGTACTCGAACCCTCCTATCCACGGCTCCAGAATCGTCGAGACCATTTTCTCCGACCAGAACTTGTTGAACGAGTGGTTGGCTGACTTGGACTCTGTGGTGGGCCGCTTGAACGTGGTCAGAGACAAGTTGTACCAGAAGTTGGACAAGACCAACTACAACTGGGACCACTTGTTGAAGCAGAGGGGTATGTTCATCTACACCGGGTTGTCTGCCAAGCAGGTTATTGAGTTGAGGGAGAAGTACTCCGTGTACGCCACGGAGGACGGCCGGTTCTCGATTTCCGGCGTCAACGAGAACAACGTCGACTACTTGGCCGACGCCATCAACAAGGTGATCAGCAAATAGGCGTGCCGAGGCGGGTGCTCGAAGTCACGTGCGTGGCGAGAGTGTGCGTAGTTAATAATATCATGGGCCCCACGAATATACAAGGTGGTTTGACTCAGGCGGCCTCAGGCAGTCTGTCGCTTGCTCCATGCAGACGCGACAGACCCGGGGCCCTCCCGCTGTCGAGAATGCGGCAGCTATTTTCGATGGCGTGGGGCCATCAAACCTGGAATGTAGAACTTGGCATCGTGTGGAAAAGCGCCCTCGTGAAGATGCCAAAAACCCGCGTCTTGTCCTTGGAGTCGGGCTGAACCGAGGGAGGTTCCTGGCGGATTCCGCTGTCCATTATGGTCGACCCGACTGTGCTGTTAATCAGGACTAGTCGACCCGGCGATTCCCTAGTGTAGCTCAATCTGCGAATATATATTGGGTGCGAGTCAGGTGAAATTAGACAACGATCATCTGGTCACGGGTCAATCTAATACTCATGGCACAGGTGCAGGGGCCTGCCCTCGTCCACGAGAGTGTGTGCCTTTGAATCTTGTGATGTGACTTATCTGGAATATGATGATTTCGAATGAATCTCGTGATATAATAGGGCTCGAACTAACATAGGTCAAGGATTATTGTCATAAAAAAAGTACCGTGGTCACAGTATAGCATGATGTCTCTCTAGATGGCGTATTCCGCGCGACATTCCGCAAACTAGTCCATGCAACCTCACTGAAACACATGTTTTCTCCACTCCATTTTCTTTCCCTTCCCTATTTTTTTTCCATCGACAATAACTCGTTGTGCCAGAAACTCCTGTTGTTCTGCACAAGCCTGTCCTTTCGATACAGGCGTCGCTGCTCAGATTGGCTGACAATATGCTTCGGCATCTGGATGCATCTGGATGCAAAAACAGGCCAAAGCCTCGAAACACAACAGGCGCTGGGTCTGCTCTAATGTCCAGATCCATACTAGCTACTAACCATTCATACACTTGGCCCGCAAATCTCGGGCTTGTAAACATGGGGCCAAATGTCCCAAACATGTCGGCGGCTATTGCCCTCTTTTCAAGGGGGTTTTAAGGTTGGCGCTCCCATTCTCCCATTGGGCGCAACTTGCATGCCTGCGCACGGCTGCCCCACCGAAATACCCTAAATTAACCCGATGTTTCGGCGAGACCCCTCAACACCACTTTAGGAGCAGGAACAAGCGACGCTTTTCTCTTGCCCCGTACTTGCTTTTCCAATTGCACCACGGCACAAACAGAGGAAAAAACACTGCATCCCAAAATGGCCACGACTGTCCCCACCACCGCTTTCCAGGACCAAAAACCAGGCACCTCGGGGCTCCGGAAAAAAGTGACCGTGTTCCAGCAACCCCACTACACGGAAAACTTCATCCAAGCAATCCTCAATGCGATCCCCGAGGGCGCCCAGGACGCCACTTTGGTCGTTGGCGGCGACGGCCGCTACTACAACGACCACGTGATCCAGCTCATCATCCAGATCGCCGCTGCCAACAATGTCAAAAAGGTCATTGTGGGCGAGAACGGAATCCTCTCAACGCCAGCCACGTCCCACGTGATCAGAGTCAGAGGGGCCACCGGCGGAATCATTTTGACGGCCTCTCACAACCCTGGTGGCCCCAAAAACGACTTGGGCATCAAGTACAACTTGGCCAACGGCGGCCCTGCGCCAGAGAGCGTCACGGATAAGATTTACGAGGAGTCCAAGACACTTTCCGCGTACAAGATTCAAAAGCTCGATGCTATCGACATCTCCAAGATTGGCGTGGCCACTGCGGGCCCCATTGAGGTCGAGGTCATCGACTCCACTGCCGACTACGTGGAGCTCATGAAAGACATCTTCGACTTTCCTCTAATCAAGTCGTTCATCTCCCAAGCTGAAGACTTCTCTGTGCTTTTTGATGCCTTGAACGGTGTAACTGGCCCTTATGGACACAAGATCTTCGTGGAGGAGCTCGGCTTGTCGGCAGACTCCATTCAAAACTGCGTGCCAATGGCTGATTTCGGCGGCTTGCACCCAGACCCAAACTTGACGTACGCCAAAACACTTGTGGACAGAGTCGACAACGAAAACATTGCTTTTGGTGCTGCGTCTGACGGTGATGGCGACAGAAACATGATCTACGGCGCGGGTGCGTTTGTCTCCCCCGGAGACTCCGTCGCCATCATTGCCGAGTATGCGGATTCTATCCCATACTTTAAGAAGCAAGGTGTGTACGGGTTGGCTAGATCAATGCCAACTTCCGGTGCCTTGGACTTGGTTGCCAAGCACAAAAACTTGAACGTGTATGAGGTGCCCACCGGCTGGAAGTTTTTCTGCTCCTTGTTCGATGCCAAGAAATTGTCTATTTGTGGAGAGGAGTCCTTCGGCACTGGGTCGAACCACATCAGAGAAAAGGATGGGTTGTGGGCAATTTGTGCGTGGTTGAATGTCTTGGCTGACTTCAACCAGAAATTCCCAGAGGAGAAAACTTCCATTAAGGCCGTTCAGGAGAAGTTCTGGGAAAAGTATGGTAGAACTTTTTTCACCAGATACGACTATGAGGAAGTCTCGAGCGAGGGTGCCGCTGATTTGATCAAGTTGCTCGCTTCTATTGTCGAGAAGGAATCCGCTGGATCTGAGTTGGCTCCAGGATATGTCATCGAGGAGGCGGACAACTTCTCATACACGGATTTGGATGGGTCAGTGTCGAAGAACCAGGGCCTCTTCATTAAGTTCACCAATGGATTAAGATTTATTGTGAGACTATCTGGAACTGGCTCGTCTGGTGCAACTGTAAGATTGTACTTGGAGAAGCACTCCAGCGATGCTTCCACATACACTCTTTCAGTTGACAGCTTCTTGAAAGACGATGTCGCTTTCGTCTTGGACTTGTTGAAATTCAAGCAGTTCTTGAACAAGGAGGAACCAGACGTGCGTACATGATGCTACATCTCAAAATAAAAGGCTATAAATGTCCTGCACTACAGTGGCGTGATTGAAGTCATCATCTTAAATATCACATTTATAAATACACCATAACAACATAACATATTCCTATCGAAAGCCTCTGAAAGAAAACATGTCCTTATGTATTGACGGTCAACCTGTCTTTTGTCTTTTTGAAGCGTCGTCTTTGAACGTATCTTCGCGCTTGAGTACTCGCATCGTGCTGTTCAACATCGACAGCGAGTCCTCGTAGCCTTGTGCCCGGAGCAAATCGTCAAGGCGTTTGCGCATAGAGTTTTCACGCAACCGTGCTGCTTGTTCCATGGCCTCCAACTCCATGATCCGTGTTCTGTACAAGTCGTTAACTAACTCCAACTCAGAAATCCGCGTTCTGAGCACGTTCACCTCGTAGGAATTGCTACCGCTGTGTCCCGAATTGCCGTTTGGGTTGTTGTTATTATGTGGGTTCTGTTCCTGCTCATCTTGGCCGTTCCGCGATCTTTGAGAATCCGATTTACCGGCACCGTTCGTCTCGTTGGTGATAGAGCCGGTACCAGAGCTAGAGCTAGATTGCTTTGTTGGGGGACCTGGGGTGGCAGAGTAAGCATGTTCGGCCCCGTACAGAACCGGGCCCTGGGCGCCAGAAGCCGCAGTGAGCTGTATCGTTGGCTGCAGAATCTGTTGCGACGCCAGAACAGGTGTGGTCCGTTGCTCAGGTGTAGGTGCGGCGGAATATGCCGCGGAACTGAGATTGCTCGGAAGGTGCGGCAATTGTGGCGGTAAAGACGAGCCCGGCACGTTGTGGATGGGGGGCAATGACGGCATCGGGTGCTCGACCGATGTGGGGCGGGTGTGGGAGTCCAGGAGCGCAAACTGGGGCCCGAAGGAAGGTGAGGCGAGGACTTTCTCGCCCAGGTCGTGGGCCAGGCCCAAGGCGGGCAACAGTGGTGGCTTTGGAGAGGATTCGAGCGTTTTTCGGGGCGTCCCGAGCTGCGGCGACTCTGGCTTGACTTTACTGGCAGAGGAGTTCAAGAGAGACACGCCGCTGTGGCTCGGGGCTGCGGAGGGTCCCTTGAATGAGGCGGAGGGCCCCAACTCGTTGGACATGTTCTCTAAGGCGCCAGCGGCCTGCATGGCGGTCAAGGCGCTGGAGGGCGATGCCGCACCGGTAGCGGAGCGGGCGTTCAGCACCAGCGACGTCGTCAGGAGCAAAAGTGGAGACGTAATGCGCTGCAAGCCGGGGGCAAACTGCGTGGGCGTCAGCGCCGGGTAATGCAACAGCTGCACCTGGTGGGGCAAGGCGCCGTGGAAGTGGCCCGGCTGGCTCGGGAAAACCGTGCTGGAGTACGGCGCCTGTGCGTAGCTACCGGGCCGCAGCTGCTCGAGCGGCGAGTCCTGGGGCAGCCGTTTGCCGGGCGCCAGGAGCGGCAGCCGGTGGCGGTGCGGAGGGCCGGGCTTGGCGTCCTTCAGCTTGAGCTCGGGCGTGTTCGGGCCCAGCAGCTTGGAGAAGTTCGGCTGCTTGATGCGGTTCCGCAGCTTGATGGTGTCGGTCTTCAAGCTGATGGGCCGCGGGCGGCCGTGCAACTTCAAGAAGAGGCCGCAGGCATTGCAGAGCACCTGGCCGGTCTCGTCGCGGCGCCAGAGCGGCGTGGTTTGCGTCTTGCAGTTGCGGCACACAGGCAGCCCGATGTTGGTTTTGGTGGTCGTGGTGCCGTTTGTGATCTGCGTGGTGGTCTTGGCGTTGGGGTGCACCGGGTTGGGGTTCATCACCGGCGGCAATCTCTGGATCTCGCTCATCGCTGGCGGCGGGAAGGGTGTTTGTGGCGCGGGGCGGATTGTGGGGGGTGCCAAGATATCAGGGGCGGCTGATCTCTGTTTGTGGCCGGCGGGTGTGTTGGCGGCAGCGGCGTCTAGTGGGAGCTGTGTGGCAAAGCGGATTTTGAGGGATGTGATTTTTTTACAGCACCTAATCAGTGGGCCGGCGGGTAAGTACGGGGATCACGTGCTGGGGCTGCTGGGGAAAAAGAGACGGGATGCCGGGCTCTGGGGTCTAGGCCGAAAGGCGGGAATTTGGGTATCGGGTCCTGCTAGGGGTGTGGTGGAAAGTGCTCCAAAGAAAAAGTGTGGTAATCAGAAGTGTATTTTTTTTATCGCATTTTTTATCTACAGAAATCGCACTGTCGTTTTTTCCTCTCGATAAGTGGGACAGGTGAGCCTGGCGCAAAAAAAGAGAAAGTCGCCCTGCGGCACGCGAGTCTACTAAACAGGCCAGGAGGGGACACCCATGTACTTGTGCCATTTCTTAGCATGGGCGGTGCTCCGAAAAAACGGCGATATCGATCCGCCCCCCTGATTTTTGTTCATTTTTCCCTGCTCTTTTTCTTTTTTTTTCTTGTTTTTTTTGGCGTGTTTGTCGGGAGCCTTTTTCCTCGGCTGCATGGCTCTCTGCTCACATTAGACAGGCTGGGCCGGAAATCTACTGCGTTTCCCGTTTGCTCTATCAGTGGATTTCGCGATAAAGAAACCGCTGGAACGAAAATTTTTCATATTGCGACATTCGCGGCTGCCGGGCGCGACTTTTCGGATAAGCGCGACACGCTGCGCAAATAAAAAGCGCAAACGAGCTGGACGAGCCCGGAATGCCATGAGAACAATAAGTGCCGTCGTCTCCGCTCTTTCGAGGACTCGCCAAATTATGGGATCTGGGATCTGAGAGCTGAGCTGCCGTTGGTTTGTATATGCAATTCTGATGGAGTCACATTGCAAAGCCCTATGTTTTTCAGAGAGCCCTGTGTTTTTAGTGAGCCTTGTTTCTCAGTGAGCCATATGTTTTTCGGTGAGCCTGATGTGCAGCGTGCACACTGCGTATCAGATAGAGATACCCACGGCGGGGTATTCTGAACTTTAAATTCTCAGATAAGATACAAGCATAACATACCGCGTCCGCGCCAAGACTTGCTCGCGTTTCTAGAATCCTCCTAAAGCTTGCCCAGAGTTGTTATCCGGGGGTGTGCTTTTCGAGAAAAGAAACGCATGCTTATGTAAGCGCGATAAGGCATTTTGCTAATGCCGTGCCAAAGTTGCACAGCGCCATGAGAGTCTCAGAAATCACTATTTCCCGCTTGTTCGCCAAATCTTAGGTTTTCGTTGGAAATACTCATATGCACCCTTACACGTGTCTTTGGTCTTTCCTATTCCTGAAGCCGTACACCCGCCGTTGCCAGGCATCATGACTATCTATGCGGAAACGATTCTATGCGGTTATGAGCAACATGACTGGGAGGCCCCTATCGTTATCAAAAAGTCATGTTGAGCCATTTTAACTCCTTTCGGCATGTTCATCTCAATCTTTGTCTCAACACTGTAGAGGTCACATCTTGAAAACCAACATAATATCTGAATGTTACCGTATTCTTCGATTTACCGCTCCAATGAACTTCGGCTTCAGCGAATCCACCAGCCTTGCGTTGTGGCAGGAGTAGAGTTTTTGTCGTATCCTAGAGATTAAGTCCTTGTAAAACTTTGGCAAAAAAGCACGTTTGTGCGAGAGTGTCACAAATATGCTTTGTAAGACAATACATGATATCTCCAAGTCGTGTATAACCTCATAGTTCAGTTTTGCTTATTGAATTTCTTCACGATTTCTTTCCTCAACTGCCCATCCATAAAACAGAACCAGAAGTCTGCTTGGATTGCACGATCATCTTTGATCCTCTGAAGGCAGAGAACTGCCACTGGATAGGGAAGATATGTCGAATGATACCTTAAAGTATCGCCCTGATTCCCGAATTAAGACTCGCTCATCTCACAGCTCTCAATCTCCAGGATTGAGTTGCACAAGCCATTTTTTTAATCTTTCTGTGCACTAGAAATGAGGCCTGACTCTGCCCAAACACATAGATCATGGACCAAAGGGTCAGAACAAATAACAAAGCAGCTTAACAATATTTCTCTTATATTCCTGAAATACGAGTTGGTCCCAAACAATCGAGCGGCACCAAGGTCGCATTTAAAACACTGGATCTAAATACTGAAGACATACAAATCCAGAGACCAACATAATGATAGCCCCGTAGTCCAGAATCAACAACTCATGCATCGCTTGCCGATGCTGCGTCATTTCTGCTTCAAAGTCTAAGAAGCGCCGAAGACTCTTGAGCTGCCAGCCTCTTGTGCTGAGACATGGACTTTTATTTTTGTTTTAGTAATCGATCCACGTATTCGCCCATCTTGTCTGCGCTGGCCATTGACTGAAAGTCTTTGGATGTTCTTTTACCAGTCAAATACGTCTCCTTGAAAACAAGATCCAACTCTCCTGAGTGTATTTTAGAGAGATAGTCGACTTTAGACCCGACTAGATAAAGACCCATTTTGCTCAGCGCTGTCAAGCCTTGGATCTCACGCAAGCTAGGCTCACCACTGCAAGAGACAATCAAATAATCCCCAGCAGAGCAATTATGCAAACTCTGGAGTATCGGCCATCCGAAGGAAAACATTCCCGGCGTGTCGCACGACAAATCAGTTTTTCGGATTTGTCGCTCGAGGAGTATTTCCTCGATCAAGCATCTCATTTGCTCTAATTTCACAACAATCAGGACCTTTGACCACGGATATCCCAAGATTCTCATGTACTGATACAAGTAGACACAGAATTTTGCTTCGTCAACATTAGCACTGCTCTTTGTGCTCGGAAGCCTGATGTGTTGAGCGCAATATCGAAACCCAGGATTAAATGAGGCTTGGATCTTGACTCCTGTCCACCCAGTTAATCGAGCGATCTCGTTTCGAGACTCTGAAGATTTTATCAGAACTCTGGTAGCCCAATCAATGGTCGAGTCACCAAGAAGTGAAAGTCTCTTGAAGCCCCCCTTTACAAGAGGAATAGATGATACATTATGCACGATGATATTATCGAAAGTTCTGTCAACACTTGCTAGATCCGCATCTGTCAAGACTAGAAACTTCGCCCGCGCCGCAAAAAAACGTCTGATTTGGTCATAATCACCTGCTTTCAAGTTGCGCAAATCGAAATTATCAAGAGGAAGACATTCTTCAATTTCAGCAAAAATTGAACGAATGGATGAATAGTCATCAACGATTTTGTCAACTGCGCTTTCGAATGTCTCTTCTTGAATCAGTGCAAAAGGATAGCCGGTGAAGTTTTCTTTTGATAGCAGGCTCAAAAATTGTCTCCATTTCGGCTCCACGTGTGAATGGTATAACATGAGCGCATTGCGAATAGAAGACAGGAAATCGTACTCTTCCAAGCCCAAAACCTCGCCTAGCTTTGCAACTTTTTCTAGGTTTTTGAGTGCCATCTCTATTCTTTGTGCCACGTATTCATTGCTTGAACCAGCCTTATAACAACTTGATGAAAGTGCGCTTTCAATATGCAACAATTCAACAGCTGCTTTTGTTGGCATGACAACTAGGCATGTTTCCTCTGGCCAATTCACGGAGACGTTTCTCAAGAACGCCCCGATCAATGTACTTGTTACATTGCCCCTAGGATTTTCAATCATGACGCTCTTCCGCAGCAACATCTGTATGAGTGCCTCAGAAACATCTTCAGGCGTTGTGGTTGTGGTCGCATTTGAAAGGGTTATCTCGCAATTGGCGAGTTTGTAAGAGCTGTTCTTTTGGGCAGAGTAGTTATTATCGAGTTTCTTTCGTTTTTCAACCGAGACAGCTCCAAAAGATTCCAAGGCCTCACCGCTAATACAATCAACCGAGAATTGAGGCGCAACAATTTGGTTTTCTTTGTTCCAAACGCCAATCAAAGATTTTGATAACGCGTCATCGTCATCCAAGAGTAAAGGCTGTTCATCGGGAGAAGGTAGTAAGATCAAGGCATTGTAGGTGTCGGCTACACCATTCGAGTTCCAATCAACAAGTACGTCATCGTGGCAATCGTGCACTTTTGTGAGGATACAACTATATATGCCATACCTCACAATCCGACCAACACCGCCGTGTCGATTTGGTTTGTGAATTTCGAGAAGAAGAACAGAGTCGCCGGCCTTGAGAGTTGAGATGAGTCTTTTGTTTTTGAGTGCTAGTTGAGCCTTGCTGCCCGCAATCTTCATGCTCTGAATCTCCGAGAAGTATTTGCTGGATCCTTTGATGCCCTTTTCCGTAGACGGGTCAGTGATCGTGAGCCTTTCAAGAACATTTTTCGACCGAGCATTGACCTGCTTAAGGTATTGAAAGGCATTCCGCGCTCTTGTATGGGAAACCCACGAAGGGGACATCGGCATAAAGGAGGGAAAGGTTGGGTCTGGAGAGAAGGGCACGAGAGCGCTCCCGTCAAACAAGTCAAACACGTCATTCTCTGTGAACGATGAGTGCTCGTGTAGTTTGCGGAAGCTCAAGTTACAATCGAGCGCCAAGTCGGTGACTACTGAGGCTAGGAAGTCGGGGGATTCTTCGGCTTGGCAGCCAAACTCCCTCGCCAAGGCAACGAGGCCGTCGGCGGGGAGGGTAAGGAGGTTTCCGGTGAGCTCCTCGGCAGAGACGTCGAGCGGCAGCGAAGCCCGCTCGGCCAGAGGGAGTTTGCCCTGGAGCCCCTGTCTTTCGATGGCGTTCAAAAGCACGGAGAAGCCAGGGATCTTGGGCCGGAGCTGGAGCCAGAGCAAGGAGGCCAACCGCTGGGCGGGGTAGTCAAAGCCGTCGCGCATGAAGTGAAAGGGGAGCCAGGAGTCGCGGATGATGTCGCGACATTCCTCTTGCGGCAGCACAGCACACGCCATGCAGAAGTGGAGGAAGCTGTGCCAATGCAGCGCCGGGACGGCATGGTCGCGCGGCCTCTTTCTCAACGCCCTGGCGTAGCTTCCGAACATCAGTTCCTTCCATTGGGGAAACAAAGGATGCTCCACAAGCACGGCGGGCAGCGCCGCTAGGAGCACTCTCAAGAACAAGAGGGCGCATGTCTGGAGACGGGACTCCTGCTTCCGGAGGGCCATGGTGGCCTTCAAGATACGCAGCGTCAACTCGTGGAGCTTGAGCGGCTCGGCTAGCATGGAGGCAAGGCACGTGGCCTGCCCCAACGCCTCGAATTCGTAGGAGGCCATCTGGAGAAGCAACTCGAGATGCGAGTTGGGGGCGTCCGCGTGGAAGAGGCGCCAGGCGGCCGCCTGGAAGTGCGGGCCGGAGACAAGCTCGGCCAAGCCCTCTGCAAACGTGCATTTCGCGTGGATTTCGGATACCTGCGGCGGGGCGAGTTTTTTGGGGGGCTGCGCGGCCACGTGCTTGACGATGTCGCGGAGCGTCCGGGGGTTCATTTTCGGCAACGATCCGGCAAGACGCGGGCCGGGGGACAGAGTGGTGTGGGAACCGAGTGGTGTGAAGGGCGGCCGTAGGGCCCAGGCTGTTCTGATGGGATGGGCCTCGCTAGGCGCACCAGGCCGGGGCCGGCGCGCAGACGAAAAACTGTTTGTATTTCTGCTTGAGTACAGGATATTCCAACTCAATGTCCTGTCCACAAGTGGTTCCCAACTGGTACAGTTGAGATATCGGATTCGACATGATGTACTAGCGTGTGGAAATAAACCTTTATTTAGGAAAAACTAAAACCACTTTTGTGTCAACTGACCTTCTAAAAAGATCTCTAGAGGGAATTCTCTTCCCTTCATATACTCGTCGTGCTATTTGGTTCCGGGTAAGTGGTGCGAACTTTAATGTCTCATTTGTCACATGATTAATTAGGGCTAAGCGTCTAGTTCTCACATTCCCCCCAATCATGGACGTTCATTCCACTGAGTTTAATGAGCTTCAAAAGTGTATCGGGCGCGAGAGATTTCGTAAACATGTCAGCGATGTTATCTTTAGTAGAAACATAGTCAACCTGTATCTTGTTTTCGCGAATCTTCTCTTGCACGTACGCTGTCCGGACTTCCTCATGTTTAACTCCTTCATGAAACCCAACATTGTTCACTGTAGATATCGTTCCAGAGTTATCACACC
>NW_017387731.1:4907843-4992865 GCF_001664035.1 Metschnikowia bicuspidata var. bicuspidata NRRL YB-4993 | reverse complement strand
CTGGGGCCACAACCCAGAGAACCGGGGCCACAAGTCAGAGAACCGGGGCCACAACCCAGAAAGCTGGCGTCCGCCACTCGCACATCCGGCTCGTGGCAGTGCTGCAAGTGGTGGATCACGTCGTGGCCCTGGAGCCGGTGCAGATCCACCGCCGTGCCCGAGATGGCCACCGGGCCGCCCGCCTTGCCGTTGTTGGCCGTCACGAAAAGACGGCCCGCCGCTATGGCCGAGCGCACCGCGGCCTCGGCCTGGCCTAGCTCGCTCTGGAGCACGTGCGGGACCAGACTGCCCCACCACCGTTCTTTGGCCGGGGTCTTGTATTCGTGGTAGTACGGGGCCACGGAGCGCACGCCATTTCTGACGACGGCCACGGGCCCGGCTGCTGGGGCCCAGGGCTTGGTGCTATTTGGGGCCATCTGCGGGTGCTCTTTGGGGCCATCTGCTGGTGCCGTGGCGCGCGCCGTTTTGGCCCTACTGCCGGGGCCGCGGTGGGCCGCGGGGCGGGGCGCGGAGGCTCGGTGCGTTTATGCCGGCTCTGTTTTTTCGCCGTTCATTGTGGGTGTTTGTCGTGGTTTTTTGTCGTGTTTTTTTTTTTTTCATTGTGGTTTTTTCGTGTTGTGGTCTTTGCCATTCATTGCGGCTCGGCGGCGTTTGTGTTCTCCGTGGTTTCGTGTGTTCTTTTGTCTTTTGTGATGTGTTGTGGCGCTCTTCTGAGTTTACTCTGTCGAGCTTTTCGCTGCCCTGGGCCCATCGTCTCAGTGTGCCAATATATACCAAGGTGGGAGGCATGAAAGACGTGAATACCCAAAACAAAAATTTTCATTGATGACCGAAGGTTACATATCCCCAGAGAGTAAAATTTTATAGTGTAATGATTTATCGGGTAGGCATATATTAAGGGTTGACTTGCCTATTATACTCAGTTAATTTCCTTCCGTTTGGAGGTGTATTCCTTGGGCTACTCTTCCATGCGTAGGTAGACAATCCACATCTTTGAGTCAAACGTCACCTTGATTATTTTGAGGGTCGTAATCTATTATGAGCAAACATGGACATGATGCACATATTTGTTTATTCGACATTTCATATGTACATGAAAATACTTCCAAGCACTGGATCATAAATTAGCAGGCACACATGGAATCTGACTTGAAAGTCCAACTATTAGTGTGATTACACGGGTAGAGGTGCGCTAGACCTCTATTGATATTCTCAAGCCTCATTGAATATTCCAAGAATGTGGAGTGTTCCTAAAAAAGAACTAGTAGACCTGGTTTTTATGATACGAGATGTCAGGGGCTGACTTAAATTTAGTCCTGGTCATATATTCTGAGTGTTCGGGGCTGAACGTCAGATGTTCTCGCGAAATTGAAAGCCGAGACATGTCAAATTAGGCGCGAGTGTCTTTCCAGAGATCCCTTGAAATGGAAAATAAAAAGAAAGAATACCGAAGAAAAGAGGAAAAGAGGGAACGGGCCTGCCACGATCATTCTCCTGATTCAAAAAGTCAACAGCAAGCGGCTAGTGACTTTGAAGAAATCAGCCGTTCTTGCGTCATATGCAAAAAAAATTAAAGTGTCGCGTGAGCACTGGGGGCGACATTGAACGATCCCGAGGCATTCCTCGCTTTTGCATGGTGAATCTGGTTTTTGCAGGATGACGTCAGCAAAACGAAAAGCCAAACAATTTGTTCACAAACCCTTGTAAATCTCTTGGTATACAGCTTGGACCGAGCGCACTTTTTTGGTAGATACATCTGATGGAGCAATACATAATACATAAGAAACCTTTAGACAACTCCACCTACGTAACAAGTGTCGCAGCTCGGCCCGCCTCCGTCTTTTTTAAAAGAATCTTCATATTATAGACTGGAGTATTGTAACCCCACCACTACGAAATACTATAAAGAAAAAAGCCATGATAGATCGCAACATTGGCTCGGGTTAGACGCGAGCACCAATTCACGAAATCTCCTAAAGAGGATGTGACCGCACATACGATTGTTATTCCTATGGAACTATAGTTATCTTGAGGAAATTAGAACCGAACTATCGCAGCACAAAGACACTAAAGTTACGATTTAGTTCTAAATACCAACATTAGAATTCTCTCTTTTGGTCAATGTTGTTACGGTTAGTAGGAGTACATAGGGTAATAGAATAATAATAGGAAAGAAGTCAAGAATAGCTCATGAAGGAATAGTTCATCCGGGAACATGCTAGTAAAGGGAATTTAAGGAGTAAAGAGGGTACTAGGCCGCCCTTTTTTTTCTGGTAGATGAAAGGCTTCTGCCCATAGCCAATTTCCACCACTTGAATATAACTAACTAATTGACATCGTCCCATAGGATATGTTTTCCTGAGGGCCTGTGGCCATAGTTCATTTGACAAAGCGGCAAGACGTATATTTGCCTTTGCCTCCTGGTCCTTAAGCAAACACACCCTGCGAACGACTTTGACAAACCAAGTATGGGTTTTTAAATTATCAAAGGAAGTATTTAAAGAAGCTAGCATTTCCTGTAGCGCATTGGAGTTGAAAGCCAATCTTTTGCCATAATATCTCACACTCATTGTAGAGGTGGTCGCTATAGCAGCTTTTCAAACACAATCTGCATTCGAATCTTTACGTGCCCACTTCATTATTTTGAAAAGGCACACAGGAGCCGTGATTGAATATGAATGAATTCCAACAGCTCATGACCCCTCCCCAACAAATTTCGCCGTTATGAGAAGATGAAGCAATGTTTAGCTGTAGGGGTGGCCTATCTTTGCTTTTCATAGTTCTGGATATCTAAAAAGCTGAGATATAACATATCTTCAGTCCGCAAATGTATTGATATTTCTCTTGATATGTATCAAATGTGCTTTATTGCACTTCCTGGAATTCGAACAAGGTCCCTTGGCCCAGTTGGTTAAGGCGTGGTGCTAATAACGCCAAGATCAGCAGTTCGATCCTGCTAGGGACCATATTTTTGGCTAATTGGATATACAATTGCTAGAACATAGTCTTGACATTCTAGAGGCAGTCCGCAAATACCCTACCCCTCTACACAAATCAAAAAGTGAGAAATACCCGTCCTCAAGATGATAATCAGAGATTTGCGGACATGCTTATAGGCCGGGAAAACCAGGGGTACTACATCAACTCAAATACCATAGGGCAATGATCTTAATAAAACCCACGGCTTCCCTGTGTGCAACAGAAATCTCTATTAGACCAGACCATCCTAGGGAACACATGGGTATATTGATAAATGCCTCAAAAGACTCGTAAATGCTTTTTCGGAAGGGCAAGTCAAGGTCATGATTATCCAATGAATAGTAAATCATCATGTATGGAAAACAATATTGCCAAAAAAGGAAATACAATGGGTCAAAGGGCCAGCAAACAAAGAACGATTTAACAGTAAATGGGGCCAAAAGTACGAAAAGTTTTTCATGTTATTGAATAACAGCTGTATCTTGCGGTCAAAAGAATTTCAGGAACTTCCGCCCATGAAAGTGTCTTTGGTTTAACAAAAAGTGGGAACATCTCTTCGTTATTGGAAATTGTCTTTTTCGTTTATATGAGTATAGGGAAAAAGTATTGAGAAACTTTGAAACAAACAAGCCCAAAACCAAAGAAAATCACTGCCATGGAGGGACTAAAGATGCAATCTCCGTCTTTCTGAGCCTGTATTTATATTCCCTTCACTGTTTTGATAAACCAGCTATGATGATGTAGATCCTCGAATGATGTGTTTGATGAAAGGTCTTTCCTTTGACTTCATGGGTACTGTAAAGCCAGCCTTGCGCTTCAAAGTTAAAGTGCTCCATACACGGTATAAGTGACTCAAGATCTCATCTCATGGTTTTGCTTTACGAAAGATGAGCATTATTTTCTGCTAGATTCATCTGATTTGAAGGACCAAAACTATACACCATATAAACCTTTAGAAAGCTCCCAGCTACGTACCAAGTGTCTTAGTTTCGCCCGTACCCTTCCATTATTCACGGCCAGGATGGTCTTCATGGCCCGTATCTGTTTGCATATTGGATATTACGTCATCGACTCCTAGGATAGGTCTCCTGTAGTAGTCGCTTCAACTTAGATGGTTGTAGCGGCCTTAGGGAGCCCACTGACTCGCCAAGCAAAGGACCTTAACATACCATCAAAAAAAGGACTTCAAATCCCCCATTAAGGCTTCGTGGATTATCAAAGGAAGTATCCAAAGGAGCTAGCTTCTCCTTCACTACAATACGCTCACTTATTTTTCCTACCTTTTTCACATCAACAAGAAGGTCCCTTGGCCCAGTTGGTTAAGGCGTGGTGCTAATAACGCCAAGATCAGCAGTTCGATCCTGCTAGGGACCATTCAATTCTTTTTTTTCGCCCTACATTTTCAGATATAACGGATTGCACGTTGTATAAAGAGCCGATGCATCTTCGGAGTCTACGAAAAGAGACAATATGTTCAAAGTTTCGAAAGTAAGATCCTTAAACCCGCTCCAACCATCCAAGTTAAGGCGACTACCAGATGAGACTTGTCTAACGTTGGGGGGTGGGTCGTGTTTCGACATTTGGTACGTAGCTGGGAGCTGTTTGAAGGTTTTTTATATATATTTAATGCATATTTTGCTCCTTTAATCAGATCAATCTTAAAACAAATAAGGCAGGCGGAGGTAACCTTGAGTATCAGAACAAGAACAAAAAGCTACTTTCAGATGATTCAGAAGGTATGAGGCATTTATTAGGTCAACGACCCTGGTTTTGCAGCAAGAAATAATGCGGTGTTTGAATTGATTGTGCAATGATGTAGGAGTCCTGGGTAGGGGGACCTTGATTTTTGAAGGTGATTCACAATTTGGGCGGAATATTAGCATGAGATCATTAAACATTATTGGATGCAAACACCAGGCTCCTTTTTTAAAAGCGATGGAATAATGTTGTACACAGAAAAACACAACTTCCAATCCGACGCATAGACTATTTCTTTTTCATTCGACGGGCTGAGATACTGGCCGGAGGTATATATTTTTCCAACCAAAGGAAAACGAAAAAGCATTCATGGAGCACGCGATTTCAATCTTAGGGGCATGGTGCGACTTGAGGTGGAATTGCCCACTCACTTCGGTAGAGTCATATCAGAACATCAAACCAAGACCATGGCTAGAATCTTGATCTCAACATTAACACAGAGCCAAATCAAGCCTCATGACCAATCTTTATACCAAATCATGCAAAGCACTCTCAATTATCCGTTTATAGCGTGCTTCAAAAACCCACGGTCGTGCGCCGCACCATAAATCCCGCGAGTCCAGCAAAACCTCCATCTCCAGCGAAAGTCAAACACTGTTTAAACCGCTAGCAGCAGCGCTAAAATCACCCACATGTTTCGGTTGCAGACAAGAAATTTGGCCACCGCGGAAGGCTCTCTAAAGAAAGCCGCGGCAGCTTCCCAGAAAATCCTGCCGCTCTGGGCAGCCAAGCAGATCCCCCAGAAAGGCGCTCTGGATAAAAAACTTCTTGGGTTGAGAAAGAAGGAAATCAGGTTGAAGAAAATGATCACCCGAGACGTCAACAACTTGAAGCAGCACAACTTTAAACAAACCGAGTTCTCGGTGGACCCTGTTTTGGGTGATGAGCTGGTGCAGTTTTTGCAGCGTATGAGGGACGAGATTGCCGAGCCCTCCAATTTGGCATATGGCTACAAGCGCGAGGAGCTCGAAAAACTCCTCTACGGTGCACAAAAAGCCGCGTTGGACAGCAGCATCGGCGGCACGATTGTGACGGACCAGGTCTGCGAGGCCGAGGAGAAGAAAAGACGCGCGTTGTTGACGATCTTGAACATGAAGAACACCAATGCCGCGGACAAAAAGAAGTTGGCCATCAGCTTCGCCCGCAAAGAGTTCGAGCGCTTCGATGGCGACACGGGGTCGCCGGAGGTGCAGGCTGCGATCATGACGGTCAAGATCCACTTTGGCTTCAACCACATCCGTGAGTCGCCAAAGGACCACAGCCACATCCAGGTCGTGCGTGAGTTGGTCCAACACAGGCAGCGTGTGTTGAAGTACTTGAAGAAAGACAACCCCCAGCAGTACTTCTACACCATTGCCAAGTTGGGCTTGGCGGACGACGTGGTGACCTCGGAGTTCTCCATGGGCAGACAGTACTTCCAGGACTACAAGGTGTGGGGCGAAAAGCAGTTGGTCAAGTTGTCGGAGAAGCAACAGAAGAAGGAGCAGAAGTTTGCGGACTTGCAGAAGAAGGTCAACAACTACAACAAGCTTGCGAAGCAGAACTACGCGGCGCTCAACCAGTGATTCCTTGTACATATATATTATACGCGTGCTGCTATCCGTGCGTGGCACGCCCACCGATGCAAAGGGTCTTTGTAGGGACCTGAATCAGTGTAGCTCAGCGCACGGCGAGGTGGGCTATATGTTTGGGCCATATGATTTTGCAATAGAGGACACCCTGTATGACGGTCGACAATCACTGCTCAATCTTGGCAATGCAGGCTCGAGCTTCACTTGTATCCAGAAATCAACCAGTTTAAATATCACAGGTATCAGCCGGTTTAAATATCCCAGAGACCAACGGTCTTCACATATCAGATCTCAACCGGTCTTCATATCTCAGATACCAATCGATTTAAATATCCCAGATACCAACCAGTCTTTACATACCAGATATCAACCGGTCTTCACATACCAGATACCCACTGGTCTTCACCTCCCAGATTTCAACCTTTCTTCACGAGCAACAGCCTACCAAACAGGATTCCAGTCTCGTTAAGCCCCGCAGCCACAAATCTAATTTAACATTGTGTTCCCGGCCAGTCGCCCGGAACTTTGTCTATACATAAGCATCGAAAAACTGCGCGGAGAGCAGCTTCAAGTTTTCGTTCAACGTCAGTCTCATCATCTCGTCCACCTCGCCCAGGAGCTCTGCCACCAGCAGAACAACTCCGTCTGCTAGTTCGTGGCTCTCTTCGGCAAACTCCCTTAGTTCCTGTTGCAACCGCTGGTTGTCCAAGACCAACTGGTCATAGATCAAGGCAAGCTTTTTCTCCGAATCAGGCTTCAGTTCCGCCAAACCTGCGTTGATGAGTTCCTCGGGGGCCAACCTATCGACCTCGATCTGTTTCCGCGTGTTGCCTTCTCGAGCCTGTTGTGCCAGCTGGATGATCTCGTCCAACTCGTTGAGTTTCTGCTCGATGTCCCGTTCCGTGAAGATGTGCTTGACCTGCTTGACGCACGTGTCATGAAAATACGTCTGCATCTGTTTGCGGGCGTTTTCAAGCGCGTCGGGCCCCGTGTCAGAGCGGGATATGGTGGGGAAACATTTGTAGACCTGTTCGGGCATCAACAGTTTTTTGATGGTGTGCTCCACGGCCTTTTTCACGACCTGGTTGAGCCGGTCAAAGCGGACTTTCTCATACTCCATGATGCCTCTGTGTCATGGGTCCCAGGATTGGCGGGATAGAATGGGTGGATTGGTGCTGACAGGTGATATCTGCAGAGTGCTTGTTTGTTTAGGTATACCGCGTTGAGGGTCCACTGCGCGCATGGTGGAAATGGTGGGGTGAGAGAGGCATGAGAAGACACGACATCAAGCACTTGTTATCAACTGGCAGATTTGGGGGCAATGGGGAAAATTCGACTGCGGCGGTCTACTGCATTTACACCAAATCATAATTCACAGTTTCGTAGAACATTCTAGGTTTCAAATGCATTGGAGAAGGTGCGAGGCACGACCTGTCGGTCTTTATTGTAGGGTGAGCCAGGGTAAACCACAGAAGCCAGCAGTCATATCAATTCAGCAAATCAAGACCTTGTTTTTGTTTTCACCAGAACTCATCACTTGTTCATGGCGATCAACTGGGATGTTGCAGCTGATCTGACATGGGGCCGGATCAGGAAGACTCTAATATACTCACTGGAATACAGACCAAAAGAGCGTCCAAAGTACACAAATTGGCTGGAGTTTTGATTCAGTCAGAAAAGGGCAAGACTGCATCAAAAAGCAGGAGACTGGTGTATTGAGCGCAGAGGATATATACTTCCAGTGCGCCATGCTTATTGCCCCAGCAGAAACCACCGATTCCCTCCGACATCAGTTCAAGAGAAAGTATCAAAAGAGTGGTTATCTACCCAGAATAGAACACACAAAACAACAGAAAACACTGCCCAAAATGACATGGAAATTTGTTCACGTCTCCAGGGATAATCAATCAATCATGATCTTAGGCTAGATCGCTGGGAGCGTGCGCAGGTCCCCCAGCCTGTCCTTCATAGACCGTCTCACCACTGCTCTAATACCAGCTATCTTAACTCCAACATCACCTACTGTCTGACTTACACACAAACAAAAAACCGAGCGAACATCCGATCTCCAAGTGTATCCTAAAGAACCATGCTGGACCCCCGCTCTATTATCGCTGAGGCTGAGAAGTTGGCCAAGCCGCAGAAAGGCTTCTTTTCCTTTTTGGGTGGCTCGTCGTCCTATCGCCTCGAAGAAGCCACGGATTTGTACATCCAAGCCGGGAACCATTACAGACTAAACAAGGATTTTGCTATGGCCGGCCAGCAGTTTGTGAAGGCATCGGAGTTGCAAAATGAGCTAAAAAACCACAACGACGTGGCCAACCACCTTATCGAGGCATATAAATGCTTCAAGTCCGTGTCGCCCCCTGATGCCATTGACGCCTTGTCACAGGCCATCCATATATTCTTGACCCAGAACGGGCAGTTTAGAAGAGCCGCGAACTTCCAGATGGATTTGGCCGAATTGTACGAAACAACAGGCGACGCGGCCAACGCCTCTCTGAGTTATGAAAAGGCAGGCGATTACTTTTCGACCGACCACGCCGAGGCCCTTTCGAACAAGGCGTATCTCAAGTGTGCGGACTTAAACGCCCTCCTGAGCGACTACTCGAAGGCACGTGATTTGTACGACTCGATCATCAAGAATCTGGTGGGGAACAACTTGACTAAGTGGAACTTGAAGGATTATTTCTTGAAAAACATCTTGTGCACCCTTTGCCTAGACGACATAGTGGAGGCGCAGAAGCGGCTCAACATTTTTGCAGAGGACGAGCCTTCGTGGCCCACCACGAGGGAATATAAGCTAATTGAGGATGTCTTGGACTCCATTCAAAATGGTGATGTGCAAGCTTTCTCCGACCGCGTATACGAGTTTGATCAATTCAGCAAATTAGACAAGTTGAAGACCCAGTTGTTGTTGAAGATCAAGAACTCCGTGGTGGAAAAGGATGACGAGGACTTGACCTAGCCAGGTTGGCTCGCGAACAGCCCGATGGCAGCTTGCCCGAGTTCTCTCTATTTGACGGGTCGCATTCATATCCCACTGTCGCATCAAGTCCAATGTACTACAGCGTTAGGTATTGATCTTTATGTATTTCTATTTGAATCTGAATTCCTCATCTCTTGTTTACATTATGTGTGCTGTACTGTCTTCCATCTGCTGTCTGCGCTCAAACAGGCTTGCCTCCCAAAAACTCACTCCATCTTCTGACCTCCGATGGAATCTCGAAAGAAGAAGGAATGGTGTCGAAGTTGACTTTGTTACCGATCTTGGCCTTCAAGCACTCGGCGAAAAGCTGGGTGGTGTTTGGTTCGTTGAACAAAGGAATACCGAAATCAATGGCATTTCTTCTCATGACGTAGTCCTCATCCAACAAGCTCTCGGCTCTGGCCTTGGCCAAGTTGAACACCGCAGAAATCTGGTGCTTCTGGAAAATCTCTCTCAAGGCTCTCTTGTCGGTCTTTGGGAACTCGATCACCTCGACAGACTCGCTGACGTTCTTGGAAATGTACTCGGCAACATCTGGCGAAGCGGCGTAGAAGTTGTAGCCGAGGCCAGAAATGGTCTTGGCAACATTGGCCAACTTCTCGTTGGTCAAGTCACCACCAAACAAAACACCGGTGCCGGGAAGAGGCACGCTGAAGTTCATTGTGGACTGGATCGAGGTCCAGTAGGCCTCGACCAAGTCGTCACCGAAGCAAGCAATCTCACCGGTAGAGGACATCTCGACACCCAAAAATGGGTCAGCACCAGCCAAACGAGTGAAAGAGAATTGAGGCACCTTGGTGGCCACACGGGAGTACTCCTTAGCCATCAAGTCGACGGGCTTTGGAACGTTCTCACTGAGAAGGGCCTTGGTGGCGACGTCGATGAAGTTGGTGCCCAATACCTTGGACACGAATGGGAAGGAACGCGAGGCACGGATGTTGCACTCGATGACCTTGAGCTCAGCGTCCGAGTCGTTCAAAGCGCCCTCCTTGTCGTTCAAGATGACTTGCATGTTGAAAGGACCGGTGATTTTCCAGGCCGCGGCAACCTTGTCGGCAATGACCTTGAGTCTTTGCAAGATGATAGGAGACAAGTTCTGAGGAGGCAAGACCAAAGTGGCGTCCCCCGAGTGGACGCCTGCGTTCTCCACGTGCTCGGAAACAGCGTGGACCAAGACCTCGCCGTTGTGGGCCACGGCGTCGATGTCGATTTCCTGGGCGCCCGAGATAAACTTGGAGATCACCACGGGGTGGTCGCGAGACACCTTGGAGGCGTTGGACAACTTGGACTCCAACTCGTTTTGCGAGTTGATGACCGACATGGCGGCTCCCGACAAGACGTAGGAGGGTCTCACCAAAACCGGGTAGCCGACGTCGTTGGCAAAGGCCTCGGCCTCCTCGATGGAGGTCAACTCCTTCCATTGGGGCTGGTCGACGCCGATAGAGTCCAAGATCTGGGAGAACTTGTGTCTGTCCTCGGCCTTGTCGATGTCCTCCGGGTTAGTGCCCAACACGTTGCAGCCCTGGTTCTGCAAGGCCAAGGCGATGTTTTGGGGCAACTGGCCCCCGAAGGAGACGACCACGCCTTGCGCGGTCTCCAACTCGTAGATGTCCAAGACACGCTCCAAGGAAAGCTCCTCGAAGTACAAGCGGTCGACCTCGTCGAAGTCTGTGGACACTGTCTCCGGGTTGTAGTTGATCATGATGGTCTTGTGGCCGGACTTGCGCAAAGCTCTGGCGGTGGCCACGGCACACCAGTCGAACTCGACGGACGAGCCGATTCTGTACACACCCGAGCCCAAGACCATGGTGCCGTGCTCGTTGAAGTCGATGTCCGAGGACGTGGCGTTGTAGGTGGTGTACAAGTAGTTGGTGTTGGCGGGGAACTCCGCGGCCAAGGTGTCGATTTTCTTGACGAACGGCGTGATGCCATAGGACTTCCTGAGGGCACGCACGTCCAACTCGGCCAGGTGCACGCACATGGCGATCTGCTTGTCGGAGAAGCCGAGCTTCTTGGCCCTGCTCATCAAGTCCGTGTTGACGTTGGACAAGGAGGCGGCGGCCTCCAACTCACGGTACATGTGCACGATGTTCATCAACTTGTACAAGAACCACTTGTCGATCTTGGTGAGGTCGTGCACCCGGTCCACGGAGTAGTTCTCGTGGAGCAACGCCTGGCCCACGGCCAACCATCTGCGGTCGGTCGGGTTGGCCAAGGTGTCGTCCAAGTTGTCGAAGTGGTCGCCCTGGAAGCCGACGTACGAGGGGTCGACCTGGCGGATGGCCTTCTGGAAGGACTCCTCGAAGTTGCGGCCGATGGCCATGACCTCGCCCACGGACTTCATGGCCGAGCCGATGTCGCGCTTGACGTGCTGGAACTTGGCCAAGTCCCATCTGGGGATCTTGGTGACCATGTAGTCCAAGGAGGGCTCGAAGCCGGCAGTGGTGGTCTTGGTCACGGCGTTGGGCAACTCGGGCAAGGTGTGGCCCAACGCGATCTTGGCCGCGGTGTACGCCAACGGGTAGCCCGTGGCTTTGGACGCCAAGGCCGACGACCGCGACAAGCGGGCGTTGACCTCGATCACGCGGTAGTCCAAGCCGTCCGGCTGCAAGGCATACTGCACGTTGCACTCGCCCACCACGCCCAAGTGGCGGATGATCTTGATGGCCGCGGACCGCAACATGTGGTACTCCTCGTCCGACAAGGTCTGCGAGGGCGCCACCACGATGGAGTCGCCGGTGTGGATGCCCAACGGGTCGAAGTTCTCCATGTTGCACACGGTGATGCAGTTGCCCACGCGGTCGCGCACGACCTCGTACTCCACCTCCTTCCAGCCCTTCAAGGACTTCTCCACGAGGATCTGCGGGGCCAAGGACAACGAGCGCGAGCACAAGTCGCGGAGCTCGTCTTTGTTGGCCGCGAACCCGGAGCCCAAGCCGCCCAACGAGTAGGCCGAGCGCACGATGATCGGGTAGCCGATGGCGTCGGCCGCGGCCAACGCGTCGTCCACGGTGTCCACGGCTATGGACTCGGCGATGGGGATGTCGATTTGCTTCAACGCCTGCGCAAAGAGGTCGCGGTCCTCGGACGTCTCCAAGGTCTTGATGGGCGTGCCCAACACCTTGACGCCGTAGCGGTCAAACACGCCCATCTTGTCCAACTGCACGCCGACGTTCAAGCCGGTCTGCCCGCCGAACGTCAACAAGATGCCGTCCGGCTTCTCCCGCTCGATGATGTACGTGATGTACTCGGGCGTCACCGGCAAGTAGTAGATCTCGTCCGCCAACTGGTGCGACGTCTGGTTGGTGGCGATGTTGGGGTTGATCAACACCGACTGCTTGTTGGCCTCCTTCAATGCTTTGATGGCCTGCGAGCCCGAGTAGTCAAACTCCCCGGCCTGCCCGATGGACAACCCTCCCGAGCCGATCACCAACACCTTCGACACGTCCACCAACGCGTGGTCGTGGCTGGCTAGCGTTTTCAAGTACTCGCCGCCTTTGTACACGGGCTCGGCGTTTAGCCAGCGGCTGCTGACGGCAAAGGTTCTGACGGCACCCGTCTGCTTAGCGAGCTTGGCCCGGACCGAGGCCACGCGGGCCACGCCGGCCATTTTGCTGGGGGCTACCCTGATACTGCGGAAAAGCATGGTGTGAGTTTCCGGAAGCACGCGGTGGTGGCTGCTAGCAAAAGTGGGACGAAAAAGGTGGAGGGCAAAAGAGAGCAGGGGGATTTTGCACCGGCTATATATGATGGGCGCTATCGGAAAAAAAACCGCCCAATGCGGTAATGACTCAGCGCTAGCCGCGATTTGAGATCAGTGCCGTTACCCGGACGGCGCCCGGCCGGGCAGCATGCCCCGGCACCGAAGAGGCAGCGCCGGGCCCGGCGCAGGCACGTGGCCGCCACACACAGGCCTGTATATGCCCGTGCCTTCCAGACCCTGCGGGCACCGAAATCAGCGACGTCCGGGGCCGTCCTCCAGCCCGTGCCAGATACGCGCCTGCATGCGCGCGCCGGCACGTGAGAAAATATCGCTTATGTCATCGTTATGTGCAAGCACTGGCCAGTGGAGCAATGCCTGGGCACCTCCGCTACGGCCCTGAATATCCGGGAGGAAACCATCCTTTTTTTTTTCGGGTGGTTTTGGCCAGCGTCGCTATGGGGAAGGCCCGGGCTGTGCTTGCTGTGCGGGCCCAATCGCATTTGGTGGTGCCCATGGCGTGCACGTAGTATAGGTACCATGTTTTGGGGAAAAGCTTTTTGATGGCCGGCCATCTCCAGCCCAGGGCCGCTGATCCATACCTCGGCATAGTAGTCACACGGCGTCTGATCAAGAGGCCGGCTGGGCCGCTCATTCGCATGTGGGTCAGCTGGCACTGTTCTCTAGCTGGCCTCTCTTCGACAAAGCGTTAATTTGAATAATCCCGGCGTAGCGGGGTGTTTAGCACCCGCCGGGTTATGGATGAAGAAAGAATGATTTTCGGTTTTTTTTTGGGGGGCGGGGAGAAGATTTTCCTGTTTCTACGGGCGGTGATATTAAATGTAGCCTTGTGAATATAAGTTTCAGAACAAGTCAATGTTTATTGGGTAAGTATACTTTTCTTGCCTTTTTAAATTGGTTTGAAAAGACGATTAAAATTAGTTTTTGAACATGACGATGAACATGAAACAATTGTGAGTCATTATACGATTAAAACTAAAATAGGTAGTCCATGCATACCAGTTAGATAGGCACAATTTTTTTTATTGTTATGAATGGTATGAAAAATCAATCAATCAACATCACATTATCAGTAGGTAGATCAAATATAGGCTTGTACCGTTTGTAATAAGAATGCTACTAACTGAAATAAGTGACCGAAAGGGTAATCATCACCTTTCAATACCCATGTTTTTAATACGAGCACACATGAAATTCTAGAATAAACTAACCTTGGTACGTCTAATAATTGAGACCTGATTTCAAATCAAGTGGAAGCAAACCACGCTTGTCTCATTGACGCAAGCGTTATGAAGCTTCAATTTCTATTCTCTCACGTGTCTTGCGAAAAGCCAATATGGAGCTCGTCTCATTCCGCCAAGTCCCAAGTCTAGTTTTCGGCTGCCTCGTTCACAGGCGATGGGTCCAAACCGACAAAATAAACGCTGTCCAACTGATACTAAATACCAGCTTCTGCAGATCTGGCGTATCTGCTGACGCTAGATACTCCTGCCCCAAATAACCTGCTCAGAATCCGATATGGGGAAACGCAAGCATGTGTCCGCCGTCCAGTGTCTAAATTTCACACGAAAACACAGAAGCGCTTTCGTCACTTTTGCAGGTCAGACAACTCAGCCCGGCCCCAGGCCGCAGCGTCTGGGTGTTTTGAATGTCTTCAAAAAGACAGAAATATACGACGCTGGGCGGCGTCACGTGACACGGCCGGCTCATATGCTCGGAAGATGCCCTCCCTTATTCTTCCAAGCAGTAATGGGCTTTCTGACAGAGGATAGCCTTGCGCGAGAGTCCGACGTCACTGTGTCCACAAATGTCACGCTGTATGCCGAGTACAAAGGCTTTTTCATGTACGTGCTCTCCGCAGTAGCACTCACAATGTTTGTCATGTGGATCTTGGCCCCACATTCAGTACTCCTCTCTCTTGGAATCTCATATTATCCGGATAAGTATTGGGCGCAGGCAATCCCCATGTATTTTCTCATGCTGATGTTCTATCTGTACGTGCTGGTCACGCTCTATAATAACGAGGTCCAGACTTTGAAGCTTGATGACTTACGTGTCTTCACCGACGAGCACTCGGTATCTCCAGAAGATCCCGTAGACTGGCTCTGGAAAGCGCCAAGCGGTGTATGGGATCTCCCCATTGGGCTTGTAAACGAGGTGCTATACGGCGAGGATGAAGATAAAATCCACTATGGAGACACTCCGGAATCGGGTCTCAAGGGGCTCGATTGAAACGAAGTGCGGTTAGGACACAGGAGGCTTGTTGCGTGGGGAATAGATTCTATGCATATATAAGTCTCGAATTGGCAGGACTGACTCATCCTTTTCTGGATCCACAACGATCACATTCTTTGCGTACTCCTGTGCCAAAGCATTCTTGCCTTCAGCTTTTAGCAACCGCATCGCAAATGTTTAAGGTCGCATGACAGCCCGCTGTCCAGATCATGGAGATTACTGGGCATTGAATCCATCGGCACTATAAATTTGCTTATTTGTTTATTGTCACTCAAGAATATAGTCGTGGACTGCGTGTACATAGAACCACATTCTTGAAAGAGCCCCAGAGCGCTTGATACAGTCATACTCATTTAAGGACTCTGATCTATACGTAGAAAGCAGCAACATGACATTTCTCGACCTATATTCCATGCTGTGTTCAAATCCCTGCTTTCGAGTTTGAAAGAAAGAGAAAAGGAGGGACATGAATACATCTTCAGTTGTTTCGAAGATTGGAACTGAGCACAACAAGTGTTTTCACGTCTGAAAGAGTCTCACCCACTTACCAACAAAGGGTTTGGAGCAGTCCGGCAGCGCACCTCAACATTCGTTCATACTTTATCTTCACCACTTGCCCCATGCAATAAGCTGTTTTTTCTTCTAACAGTAAGCATATCTCATGCTCAAATGCCATATGTGCTTTGAAGAAAACCTCTTGTCTCGGAGTCAATTAAGGACATGATTTGGCTTTCCCAAGCATGGCCGACAACTTCCTTGTAGCTCATGAGGGTTTGGAAAAACAATTCCTTAAGAGCTTCCAGGGGCTCGAAATAGTTCCCAATGCAGCTTATGAACAAAGCCAAGTTCTTGCGGCCTTCGGGATTAGCCAAGCCACCCAACGACGCGTCAGGACTGGACTTGAGCGTTTCGATCATACCAATGAAACCAGACTCTTTCTCCTCATTTTCTATCACGTACATCATCTGAGTGCACCAGGAGTATATGAATTCAGGCAACCTATGCGCGATGAAGAGTGCGCCTCCAGGAACACCCAAACGGCCCAAGCAGATGGCCGCATTCTCCAAAACTGTTTGGTGGGTGTTTGAAGAGTTGAGGAGAGGGATCAACAAGTTGACCACATTGGGGATGTATGATTTGAGAGATTCGGGGTTCGCCTTGATGGCAATTTCGCCAAAGGCCCAGACGGAGTTGTTGGTGACGGGGTATGTGCCGTACGAGTAGTTGTTGATCTCGTTTCCGATGCAGATGACCACTCTGTCGATGTAGGGCTCGATTGTGGCTTCGCATGCGAAAATGGCCAAGTCTCCCAACAAGGCGTAGGCCAGTTGTCTCACGTCATCCTCGTGATCCTCGAGGCAGGCCAAAACCGGCTCCATCACATTGGCGCCATGTTGGCTCATCATCTGGACCGAGTGCTCCTTGAAGCCCTGCACTAGTCCGTCGATCAAGTCGAGAGAAGCCACCATGAAGTCTTTCTCTGGGGCCTCGATAAGCGGGTCTGTATGCACATTCTGGTTGAGCTGGATGGCATTGGCCAAGATTTTCAAGGCCCTTTCGTACACGGGCATCGCGTACGGGGCAAAGGCCTCGCCCATGGTGGCAGCAACCACGGACATGCATTCCAACAAGGGCCACAAGTCCGTGTCATCGTCGTCTAGCAGCTGCCAGTTCTGCAACAAGGGTGGCAACAAGACGTTGGCGTGTTCTGGCGTCAGGCCAAAGACGGCTGGCCCGATCCTCTCGACGAAAGTCGAGACGGAGTCGTAGAGAATGATCAAGTTTTTCCGCTGATACTTCAGGAAGCACTTGGCAAAGTGCTCCAAAAGCGGGCCGACATAGTACTGGATGAGAGACACATCCGCGGCCTCGACAAACAGCGAGAGCGACGAGCACGCGGCGTGCTGCACGAGTTTCTTAGGGTCCAACGTCAACAGGACCACGGCCTCAAACGTGTGCTGGAAGTACGACGCGTACTGGCCCCCCTCGTGGGCCTCGTCGCAGATCCAAGCGGCGTATTGCGATAGCGTCCAGCACGAGATCTGGCGCACCCGGGGCTCGGCGTCCTTCATGCGGTCGACCAAGAACGGGACAAGGGTGGGCAACTTGTCACGCGCGAGCTCGGTGCAGCTCTTGGATATGGCACCAAACGCCAAGATGGCCGCCTCCCGGACGGGCCACTCGGAGGACACAATTGTCTCCTGCAAAATGGGGAGGGTGGTCTCGATGACCTCCTGCGGGTGGTTGAGCGACACGGCGTCGAGCGTGGCCGCAGCGCAGCGCCTCAAGTTCCACAGATTGAGCTCGTCGTCGTCGTCGTCGTCGGAGTCGTCGTCCGCGGCGTCGCCCTCGGAATCAGACACGTCCGAGTCGTATTCGCCGGGGTGCTTGCGGGCGGTGCCGCGCTTGCTGACCGAGTGCACGCCCTTGCCCTTGGCCATGTTGGGGCGCACGTCCTCCTGCCTGTCCGCGTCGTGCGCGTTGTCCCGCTCGTCCAAAATGTCGATCAAGACGATCTGCTCGTCGGAGTACACCATTTTCTCCAAGAGAACGGGAAGCACGGCCCGGAGCTGGGCCTTGAGCAACGGGCCGCCCGCCTCGTCCGGCCGCTCGGAGAGCGCTAGCAAGAACTCGCAGGCCTCGATGGCCACGCCCTCGTCGGCGTCCCGCATCAGGTGCACGCAGTACGACACCACGCCGTCCATGTGCGGCAAGAGCCTGTCGGGCCACGCCTCCATGACGCCGAGGAACGCGGCGCACACGTTCTTGCGCACCTCGGCACTGGTGTCGCTGGCCATGCCGAAAAGCGCCTGCAAGTACCGGTCCAAGAACACGAGCACCAGCGGCGACTTCAACGGCACCAACTGGTTGAGGCAGTGCACCACGGCCGCCCGGAGCTGGGGAGTTGCTTGCGGCGCCTGCACGAGGCCGAGGAGCCGCGCCGTGACGTGGTCCAACGGCCGCTCGCCGCGGCACTCCTTGTCCAAGGCCACGGCATTGTCTTCACAGATCTTGGCCAAGGTCTGCACGGCCGCCTCCTTGCACGCCACGGGCGCGTCGGGCGACTCCGGCACCAGCAAGAGCTGGCCGAGAAGCTCGGGCCAGCCGGCCGTGCCGAGCGCCACAAACATGGACGTGATCACGTTTCCCGTGATGTTGCGCACCATGGTTTCAGGCAGCATCAAGCCCATCAAGACGCTGGCCTTGAGGAACTCGCGCGGCCGCAGCCGGTCCCGGAGCACGGAGTTCTTCAAGTTCATGCCTGCCGCGGCCCGCACGTCGGGCGTGGCCTCGGAGTCGTGCACCAAGAGCTGGCAGAGGTAGTTTTCAAACAGCGCCTGTGTCTTTGCGTGTGCGAGGAACTCATGCGCGGCGCCTCGCTCGGCGTTGTTTGGCAGGAGCGTTGCTCTGAAGACCTTGCGGAGCTGTGCGAGCTCGTGCGGGTGGGCCTGCCACATGGTGCGTACGGATCGGCGTGTTTGGGGGGTGTTTTTTTGTGCGGAGTGCAGAGCCTCTGGTGGTGGAGGTGTTTTTTTCCTTGCCTGGAGATGATCTTCGCGCCGCGCACCCGGGCTTTGGCTGAGGGTCTCTTCGATGCGGCGGGTCTGAGAATCCAGGCATGGGCCTTTTTCAGTTGACTTGGTTCGATTGGGATGGGTTGATTTGGGGCTTTTCGATATGGGGCTTTTTGATGTTAGGGAGTTTTTGATATGCGACTTTTCATCTTGGCTTGTCTGGTGCTAGGGTTTATTAGGTATGGAACTTGTATGATACAGGGATTTGATATGGGCTTTTTCAATACCATGATTTGTTCGATTGGACTGACTTGATAGGGGCTTTTCGATATCGGACTTTCTTGATGCTAGAGTTATTCTGATGCTAGGAATTTTTTACTTTTCATACTGACTTGTCTGGTGCTAGGGTTTATGAGATATGGACTGACTCGATATAAGGCTTTTAGATATGGAATTTTTTTCAATACGAGACTTTTTAGAAGTAGGACGTTTTCGATATATGAATTACGTCAATTGTGACCCTTCAATACTGGGACTTATTAGATATGAGACTTTTTCAATATGAGGATTTATTAGATTTAGGACTTGTATGATACTAGGCTTCTTATTACGGGGCCTTTTTAATACTAGGACTTGTTCGATACAAGCTTTACACGATACTGCGACTTTTCAATACTAGGGCTTACTAAATATCGTACTTTCCAATACCGGACTTTTAAATATGGGACTTGTATGATGCTGAGGCTTTTCATTACCAAGACTTATTAGATATGGGAGTTATATGATACTGCGACTTTCCAATGCTAGGATTCATTAATGATACTGGACCGATACGAGTATGCGATTTCATCACTTATTCAATACGGGACTTTCTCAATACTTTTCCAATACGTTTCCTGATGCTAGGGCCTTTTTGATGCTAGAACTTTTTTGATATGTGGCTTATTTGATATGAGACTTATTTATATGGGACTTGTACGTGACGTTTTTGTTGCTAGGATTATTGAACTTACTTGACACGGAACTTGTATGATACTGGGATTTTCAATACGGTCCTTTTTAATGCGAGTCCATTTTGATGTTAGGACTTATTTGATAAAATACTTACATGATACTGTGATCGTCTTTTTTGGTCTGTGCAAAAAGGCTCATTTGTCGGCCGTGAGCGCAACATTATTGAACGTCTGCAAAAATGGATTCCGTGGGGAACCAGTCTTTCTTACAGAGACTGATGCGGAAATATCGCCCAGTATCTCTTATTCCAAAAATCCATGAAACATTTCCCAATGATAAATCTTGCTCAGTACAAGCCAAGCACAACAGGTGCTATCAGCGAGTTTGATATTTCTCACCTCGGTAGTGACGAGGACAACGCGAACCTCCGAGAAGATCTCCACGATTATGATTAAGCATCTTCTAACGTGCGGGTCTGGAATTGGGGCTTGATGCAGTTTCTCATACAACACTACGTTCAGGTGCATCTACAGAGACTAAGATTTCCACAGTCACGCCATTACATTTTCATTTCCATCATCTCTGTCTTTTCGGTGAAACACCTGGACGCATTAACATCACTAAGACTTGCAGGTTATGCTTGGGAGAGTTTCCTCCCTACTAAATCAAGAAAGTGCAATGGAGCTGCATCTTCGTCGCTAATACTTGTGTTTTCATCTGTGGCAACGCTATTCACCCTATCGTCTTTTTCAGAAAGCAGGATATCATTCGGTTCGATGACTTCTTTAGATTCCGTGAATGCAAGGAATTCTCAGTACTAGGACTTATTCAGTAGGGGACTTTCTCGATGCTAAGTCTTATTGAAATGTTTCGACATCATTCGACTTCGAGCTCATTAAGATTTATTCGATGCGGGAATTCTATGAACGTATTCAATACGAAAGACACGGTTTTGGTGGAAATCTTTGGCCTTTTCTCTCGCCGGTTTGAAATGGTGCCCAAGTTTACCGAAACACAACAGAATCTTCGGGGTACAAATACTAGGTTCTGTTGAAATTGGAATTGTATTTTTGCGTTTGTTTATGATACTCATGCGGGCATGATAAGCCCTGGCTTTGGAACCACCATGAGGCTTTGTACAGAAAAAGTTGCCCACTATAAATATCGCTGGTTTTTGCCAAAGGGGTTTAACGCCCCCTTGGTATTTTACAAAGGTACTCTTGAGGGTGCCAAGGATGATGTTCATGTCTAGTTTGCTGGCAAACGAAGAACGACTTAAACTCAGAGCAGCCATGTCCTGGTTTTTATGCCGAGGAAGAACATGTATGTTTTTTCGTTGGCCACTTCGAAAGGCGTGTAATACTGGCGATGCTCCAGTAGACCTGTACGTACTCTGATCATGTTTTCCCATGTTAAAATAACAGAGATTAGCCAGAAGTTGTCGTTTGGATTTTGCTTTCTTGCGGGCCTCGAATTCTGAAAGCCAAGACAGGTCCTTCGAGCAAATGAAGTTTTTTCATTTGTAAAGCTCTGATGTACCACGAAATGTCGACAGGAGATATGGAATCCCTTAATACCGGAAACCGTTTCGACAATTCAAAAGTACATTAACGTACGCCTTCCCTCCACGCATACTATAAAGCATAGACACATCCCGGTAAACCCAACAAAAAGAAAACAACTCCTGCGTCAAATTACATTGAAATTGCAAATTCGGGTAAGAGTACACTCATATCAACTCTCGAAATAGACCAACGACTTTAAAAAAGTCTTGTGCGATTGTGGGCTTGTTCCCGCAACACATAGTTGCCATAAATTACCGATCAAACAAAATAGGTCAGACGCGAAGTTGAAAACCAATCTCAACATAGACATTGGAAGAGACGATCTTGAGACAAGAGAACATGCATCTTGAACTTCGAAAACTGCCCGCTGTCAAAGTAGACTCACAGACTATGCTAAATGTTGTAGCCCTGAAACCTATCTGAAAAGCAAATACAGGGCACTGAAGTTTTCCGCTGTCATGTATTATCAGAATAGTATGATAATTGCTCGCATAGCGTGCGACGAAACGTCAAGATTGAAAGGCGTTTAGTTCCGATAAAGCGGAAAATTCGTTTTCGTCGTTCAAGAGAGGCCACCCCAGGTGTGAAAAGCTTTTCGTGCTGCACGGAAAAATTGACGCATTCACTCACAATTTCATATAAACAAGACTCATTAAAGCATTGGTGTGATCGCTCCTATATCCTGAACTTCGGCTTCAACGCTTGATTTTTCAAATGTACAATCGAAAAGCCCCATTAAATACAGTTGTCCCTGGCTGAGCGGTTTATAGAGTGTGCTCCAACTCGGCAAGCTTTTCAGTGAGCTCGTCCAACTGGCCGAGAATAGGCAGGAACATGTCGTAAACAGGTCTTTTCCTTCTCTTCTCGCGGGCGACTGGAGCGGGTGGTTTGGGGGAGGTGGACACGCAGTTCACCGAGTTGACGCTTGTGAGAGGGGTATTGAAATCTTCCGCCAGGAGCGACTTTCGGGAGATTTGGTCGTTCAGGCCTTCATTGTCCCCGTAGGCAATGCCGCTCAAGGCACGGTTCAGTGCTCTTGTTGGCCGGTCGGGGGGAGAGGGCTCGTACATGCTTCCCTCGCTGTCGTCGTCTGAATGAGCACGCAGGCTTAGAGAGCCACCGAACGTGGGCTCGTGGGCAGCGGCGGCGGTCTGGGCAGCCTGCGAGTCCATTCCCAAGGTCACGATGTTGAGACGGTCGATGATCAACGAGCGCCGCAAGCAGTGCTCTCCCTCGTCGCCATCGGCGGAGTTTGGCCTGGCGACATGCACGGCATGTTTCGCGGGAGGCGTGTCCGGCGAAAACGAGCCGATGGAGGTGTTGTCGCCCGAGAATAGTAGCCTGGGCTGCGCAAAGTCGGCCAAGTCCGAGGACGCGGGGAAGGCAGTGGCACGGGGCTTCCGGATCTGCAAGGGCGCGTCCGGTGGATAGGTGTCGCTGAGGACATCCGAGGGCTCTTCGGGGCTGTCGGCGGCGCGGCCCGCAACGTCCGCATGCCCCACGGAGTAGTAGTTGTCGGAGAAGTCCATGACGTCGTCGAGGTCGGAGTCTTCGTCGTCGAGACGGAGGTCCCCCAAGTTCTCGAACGTGACCAGCTTGTTGCTCTGGACGTATGTGCCTGCCTTCTTGAGAATGGAGCTGGACCGCTGGAGGGCGCCCAGGCCCCTGCCATCAATGGACTCGTCTAGAGAGACCCTGCTGACGGCGCCCAGGGCCGGGAGCGTGTCGCGCGAGGACCGCTCGAGCTCCTCGTTGCGGAAGCAGTTGAGGCGCGCCAAGCGCTCGCCGTGGGTCTCCAAGCACTCCGCCGGCACGAAGCCGATCTTGCCGTCGTCATGCGCGGCCAGCGCGTCGTGCGGCGACGCCTGCCCACGCGGCAACAGCTGGCGCTCCTGCGTGCTCAACTTCTTGATGAGCCACCAGTATTTGTCCAGGTCGTTGAGGAGGTAGACCGGCTCGTCGCGGCGGAGCGTGCAATGCAGGGGGTCGGGCCCCAGGAAGTCGAAAAGCCCGTACAACTTGGAGGGGTCCAACTCCCTGGGCGGCAGCCGCGGCGGCAGCGGCGGGAGGAGCATGTCGTCGTCTGCGGAGGAGTGCGTGCCAAAGCCGTCCCCGCTGGCAAGGTGCTGGTCGGGGTGCTGGTCCAGGTTCATGTTTAGACTCCCACCGACGTCATCATTTGGATTTCTGTCGAAGCCCTTGTGTAGGTCCAGGTCGGAATGGTCATTTGGATCCTGGCCATAGTGTTCATTTGGATCCTGGCCATAGTACTCTTTTGGGTTCCTGTCGAGGTCATCATTTGGATCCTGGCCATCCTGCTCATTTGCATCCTGGCCATAGTACTCATTTATATCCCGGCCATAGTGCTCTTTTGGGTTCCTGTCGAGGTCATCATTTGGATCCTGGCCATCCTGCTCATTTGCATCTTGGCCATACTGCTCATTTGCATCCTGGCCATAGTACTCATTTATATCCTGGCCATAGTACTCTTTTGGGTTCCTGTCGAGATCATCATTTGGATCCTGGCCATAGTGCTCATTTATATCCTGGCCATAGTGCTCATTTGGGTTCCTGTGGAGATCATCATTTGGATCCTGGCCATAGTGCTCATTTATATCCTGGCCATAGTGCTCATTTATATCCTGGCCATAGTGCTCTCTTGGGTTGCCACTGACATCGTCAGTCCGATCCTGGCCATAATAGCTCTTCCGATCCGGGCCACGGGCCTCGCGACCCTCGCTTGGATCCGCATCAAAGTAGTCCGTGTACGGTGACCCACCGGCCGGCGAGTACTCGCGCGCAAAGGCCGTGGCGTGGCGCTGCTGGCGGTCCGTGAACACGCGGCCCGCGTCGAAGCCCGGCTGGCTGTCCCGGATGTACTGAATCACCGACAGCTGGATGTTCTGGCGGGCAAGCCCCGAGTGCGCCGGGTTCTGCACCACCAGCCCGTGCGACGCCGCCGTGTACGTCAGCGACGAGCTCAGCGTGAGCGAGAGCTTGCGCTCGAGGTCATGGAGGCGCTGGTTGGTGGCCTGCAACTCGTCGCGGGCCATGGTATCGGTGCAAACACACGATTTAAAGGAGGCTCAGGGCACGGCCGAGGGGGGGGATCCAGGGGGCGGGAACGCGGCGCTGGCGAGGGCGGGGTTGTCTCTGCGCGGGGCGGGGGTGTGTGTGGATGCGCCAGGTTCAAATGGCGGGGCCCAGGCGGCGAGAGGAGTGGTGGTGGCCGGGGTTGGTGGGGTGGTATGTTTTTTTTTTCTTCCTTGCCCTGGGGCCTGGGATGGTAGATAAGCACGCGAGGCTGCGGGGCCTCGCAGGGCCGGGCCCAGCTGGCGCTGGGGGAGCGAGCGTGTCTGGAGAATCCTGGCGTGGCGCGAGAAAGAACAGCGGCGCCAGCCGCGGCCCCAGTTCCCGGGCCGCGCTGTGCTTGCTCTGTTTGGCGCTGTTTGGGTCCGGCTTATGGCTGGGTGTTGTTTCCGTTTTGACATAGGTTTTGTTTCCATTTTGACATAGGTTTTGTTTCCATTTTGACATAGGTTTTGTTTCCATTTTGACATAGGTTTTGTTTCCATTTTGACATAGGTTTTGTTTCCGTTTTGATTCGGATTTTGGTTCCGTTTTGATTCGGATTTTGTTTCCGTTTTTATTCGGATTTTGGTTCCGTTTTGACACGGGTTTTTTTCCATGTTTAATTCGGTTTTTGTTTTTATTTATTTTTTTGTTTCCTATTTTGTTTCCTTTTTTGTTTCCTTTTTTGTTTCGTTATTTTCGGCTCTGGTTTTGTTTGGGTCGATCGTTGGTCCGTTATTTTGTCTGGCCCAATTTGTTTGGCTCGATGCTGTTGGCTCGATTTTGTCTGGCTAAATTTGTCTGGCTACAATTTTGTCTGGCTCAAATTTTGTTTCGCTCCATTTTTGCTTCGTTATATTGTCTCGCTCCATTATGGCTTCGTTATTTTGTTTCATTCCATTTTTGTCTGGCTCTATTTGTGTTCGACTCTATTTTTGATTCGTTGATTTGCCTGGCTCAATTCTGGCTACAATTTTGTCTGGCTCAATTTTGTTTCGCTCTATTTTGCCTGGCTCTGATGTTGAACACTTCTGATGATGCATGGCTCTGATTTTGTTTCGCTACTCAGGTCGGCTCCATTTAGGCTCGCTCTATTCAAGCTGGCCCTTTTTCATATTTAGTTTTGCTCCTTTTCTTATTTTGTTTTGCTCCTTTTATTCTGTCTGGCTCGCTTTCTTATTTTGTTTTGCTCCTTTTATTTTGTTTGGCCCCTTATTCTTATTTTGTTTGGCTCTAGTTGTTTGGCCCACGGGGTACTGTGAACATCGCCGCGTTTTGCCACGGCAGGCCCTGTTTGAACATCGAATGTGCGGGCCGCGACGCGTATTCTAGGCACTCGCTGTTCCAAGCAAGCCCACGCCAGCACGTATGCAACCGGCAACCGCTCCATGCTTCGGACGGGCGCCTGGGCTCGGTAGCACGCCTATTTCTGCTCGGATTGCCTGCTCTTCACGTTTCCCTGTGTGGTGTTCGGGCGCCCCCAGCCGTTTGCGGACCCTTTGCCCTGTTGTTTCCCTCCCCGGCCCGTATGGCCGCGCGGGGCCGACATCGCACCCAAATCCGCACCCAAATCCGCACCCAACATGTCCAGCAACAACTACTCGCCGGCGTGTAATACCGCTGCGGCTCCCTAGCCCGGTGCCCCGTCCTCGCCGCGCCACGTGCGGTTCGCCTCCAAGGATCTCGTCTGTAAACCGCCACCGCTCCGTGGCATGATGCGCAATGACGTCACCAGCCCATCGTTCCTTCTCTCGTAAACTGCTGATCGACAAGCATCACGGCCACACGCCCACCGCTATACGTCCGTCCGGGGGCCGCCTCAAACACGTAGAAGGACCCGTCGGTGGAGTTTCACAGGATCTTGCCATGGCCATGTGTGCTCAACCCCAGGCGGCCTGTCGTGCCGACCCCCGCATCAGCGTGCCGCCAAATCACCCCTCCACCAACTCGGCAGCCGCAAATCGCTCGGCCCCGGAGCCCAGCGACTGCTGCTTTCTCATCTCGTATAGCCTGACCTTCTTGCGGATCCTCGCCAACTGCCACTTGATGGGCACAAAGGGCAAGTGCCCATTGCGCTCCTCCGACATGCGCACGCGCAACCACACCGACACAAACAACCAGTAGCCGATGTACGAAAACACACTGCCGTACGTGGCGGTGTTGGTCCAGCCCACAATGGCATTGGCCACCATCCACCAGCCGTCGGTGAGCCCGTTGCAGCAGTTCACGTGCCAGACGGTGTTGGCCACATCGTACGAGCCCGGGCCGCTTCCTGTCTCGGATACGTCTAGCCCGCCGCAGAGGCGCACGTACTTCTCCAACTCCAAGAACCACACGCCCCTGCTCAAGAGCCCTGCGCTCACCACATAGAGGAAACACGTGGAGCAGATCAAGAAGTACTGGAGCGACAACTTGTTGCCGCCTTTGTACAAGGAAACGCCGATCCCGGAGCCGAGAAGCACCCCTGCGAGCACGGCCAAGGGCAAGGACGAGAGTGGCTGCGACATGCCAATACCTCCCATGAACACAACCGCCTCCAAGCCCTCGCGCAACGTGGTGATAAAGGGGAGAATGGCCAAGAAGTACTTTTTACTGAACTTTTCCTTTGGCGCGTTCTTTTTCGGTGTGCCGAGGAGCGCCGTGGTGGACTCGCTGTCGCTTTCGGCAGGACTGAGATCGTTGATTTGCGGCTGGTCGTTCTGGTACGCGTCGCCCAACTTGACCCACCACTTGATTTTCATCACCTTGTTGATGCGCAAGAGCCCCACGCCCATCACCGTGATGATGACGCTGGACAAAAGACAGAACACTCCTTCCCAGAGCCTCTCAGTGTAGGACCACAAGTCCGTGTCTATGAAGTAGAAACAGAGCACAAACACTAGCCCGATGGCAAAGCAAATGAGCAATCCCAAAATCGCGCCGAGCCACACCTGGAGCTTGAGCCCCTTGTTGACTGTACGAATGCGGCCGGCGTCCTCTGAGTCGCCTTCCGGATCTCTTTTCTTGATGAACGAGAGAAGCACGGAGATGATGATGGCCGTCTCCAACGTCTCGCGGAGAATAATGAAGAAGATTTGGATCGAAAAATATCGAGCCATGTCAAACATGATGAATCTTTTAGATGCCAGAAAACCGATGTCGTGAACGTAAAAGAAAGAGGACTGTTGAGATGCTGGGCATTTTTCAGGGCACTCGCACGCAAGTCCGGGGCCGGTTTCTGTATGCATGGAATTTGCATGATCTCACTGTAACGGCTCCGCCTATCTGCAGCACCAGACCCAGCCTCGGAGGCGTTCTCATGCGAGTTCTCGCGGAGGGTTTAAGCGAGCGATGGTTTTCGAACCATCATCGCTACTTTAAACAAGATCGGATTCTCTCATCATATACGCTCTATGTGACAGTATTCTTCCAACGAATTATTTTTCCCCTTTTGCTAGTCATGGAGAACACACCACCTCCTCAAAGTGGTCCGAGCGTTTTGTGTCGCCCGGAAAATACTTCTATAAAGCTCATCAGCGTGCACCCATACATTTTGGTGTCTTTCCTTTTAATCCAGCTTTCCCAGTTTTTCCATGATTCCATACCCATGCCCGAAGTGCGCCCCTAAGTAATTTTTTTGTAAACAGCTTTGAGTCGTTCATATTTTGCAGCCGCCACATTCACCACTTGCTCCTTTGACTCGGCGTCAAAAGCTTCATAAAACACTGCAAACGCACCTCTTTTTTTCTTGATTGCAATGCTCTGTGTTCCCTGCGGAATATCATACATGAAGTGGTGGACTGCCATGTCGCCGTCCACGTCTCCATCTTTTGCATCAAGCCCAATCACCATCTGGCCTAACTCTTTCTCCAACCGAAGCAACTTGTAATTTGTGACTTTGAACTTAGCGTACACGTGGAGTTTCCGAATCATCTTGTACCACGGGTAGTCTGTCGTCCACAAGTCTTCAACTCCTTGGTTGTACTTGTCAAAAACGCGACCTTGATCTACTGCTAATTTGATGAGTTCCTCTAGTTGGCTCAAGATTTCCTTGAATGTTACAGGTCCATCCCAATCGTTTTTTGCCTCTTGTGCATCATAGTAAATGGAGCTTTTTTTCAAAGACTCAGATGAAACCGTCTCGTTAGACCATGTATCCACCATGTGCTTGTTGGTGGTTTTCATTTCTTGAAAAAACTCTTGGACTTTCAGAAAGTATTGCCGGACACGGCTATCCACAACTTCATGCTCACTCAACGAGAGAACAAAGAGACCCAAGAATCTCACCATCAGCGCATGTAGGTCGAGATTCGGGTCGAGTTCTTCCGTGACCCATTTCATCGAGTAAGACTCTGACTCTGGGACGTAGGTGGTGTCGTTGAATTTGGGACTGGGCTCGAATTTTAGACTTACCACGGGCGTGTCTACTCGAAGCTGAAAAGTCCCGGAGTCTTTGCCTGCAAAAACGTAGCCCAACTTGTTGTTGATGGAGCTATGGTCTTGCTTCCCCCAATAACGAAGGAATGAAACCTCCGAATCGTCGTTGTCATGTTTTTCGGCATCATCGGCCGCATGATGTTTTTCAGTGCCTGCAGTCGCTCCAGCATCCTTGATAAGACGCCTATAGTAAGGCGAGTTTCTAGGAAAAGGAATCAAATCTGCCGTGGTTCGCAAGATGTGATTGAACAACGGGCTGGAGTCCACGGCGAAGTGACTCCCTGTAACCACATCGCCATCTAGGTTGATATAAGCTAGAATGGGGAGATTTCTGGGAAATACAGCGTCGTCTTTCACGTTCTCCAAAGATCCCATGGCGCTGTTACGCGAGGCGTCCCAAGATATAAACCTGATGGTCCTTAGCGGTTTCCAGCCCATGGTTTGTAAGTGGCTGAGTTTGCGCATGGTCTCCAACATGATCGCGTGTCCACTGGAGGGATTGGAGGACGTAAGTACATCACGCGATGCACCAATGATAATTTCGCTGTCGTTGAGGACTCCTTCTATAGCACCCACAACATTGGTTGCGTTTGTGCGGGAGCCGGAAAACTCGGATGTAAGGACAAGCTCGAGTGTTTCATCGAGAGTGGTGGGGCCAAAGTTCCAGTTTGCAAACTCAGCGGACGGAGGAGCGAGAGTCAGCAAGATCGGGCCGGCGGCTTTAAAACTCATTGGGAGGCGAAGCTTTGGTTCTGGAACCAGGGCAGGCTTGAAATTGCGTGAGATTGCCTCGCCGAGCTCTTTATCTCCAAAGACCACAGTGCCCACACAGCCGGCAGACTCTGCAAGTTCGACTTTGTCTTCCAAAGCATATTCCGACAGAAGCGAATGCGAGAAAACGGCGATTTTGTTTTTGAGCAGAACAGCTTGTTCCTCAAGAAGCCGGAAGTCCTCTGGCGTGCCTGCGTTGCAGAATACGTAGTTAGCCTGGACAGTGCCGTTTTTGCCAAACAAGTAGTAAGCAGGCATTTCGGAGCCTGGCTCATGGAGCATGGCCGTGTATAGCACACGGGAGGACGTCCCGTCTACAAGACAGAGCAGCAGAGATACGGGTAAATGGCGCCTGTCCAGGACCGCGAAAGTATGTGTCGTCGTCAGGAAGTGCATCGAGCGCATGGCCGACTCAACAAAGGCCGTCATTTTTGCCGCCGCCGGCAACCCGGGCTCCCGCGCCACCGGCGGATTCCTACTGTTTATTGCCGAGAGCTGTTTGAGCCACACGAGCAAGTTCTGCTCGACGGTTCTGCCGTCCGCATCCGGAACACCAATATCCAGCTGGACCAAGAAAATGCGCTTGACATCTGAGCGGGTAAAATGCAAGCCATGCCAGCGGCGGAAGTCCCTGCTGGGGGAAGTGCGTGGCAAGAACGAGAGCTGGAGCGTGATGATGGCCGCAACGCCAAGAGCACAAAGCCACCAGAACCGCTTGTGGAGAAAGTGCTTGATATTCCGCAGCTCAAGAGTGAACTTGGAGCGGGTGTCGTCAAAACTGGTTTGTTCGTCTGCCAGCTGAGGAGCCAACAATGGACTTATCTCCAGGGCCATGGTGCTGAATGGGCCTGGAAGGGGCAGTGCGCCAAAAGTCTGGTTGCAGAAAAGCGAAGTGGCTTGCGCTTCGTGAACCGGTGTTGTTGAAAAGATGATCCTTTCTGCTATTTTACGCTTGTGCTATATAATAAGGAAGAGGTTAGTGTGGAGTTGAGCAGTCGAGGGAATTATAGGCAGCTGCTGTGCAGGTGCGACTGGGGTTGCCGCGTGGCTATGTATGCGGGGAGTAGAGCAACAGATCTGAGAGGCCAGTGGAAAGAGAGGCCTAAAAACAAGCCCGAATTGGGGCCCACCAGTGCAGGCCTAATCTGGGGCCTGTTTTGGGTGTTTTTTTATACTGTTTTTTTTTTGTTTTTTTGTTCCTTTTTGCTGTAATTTGTGTATGCTGTTATGGTTTTTCTTTTGTTTCTTGTTCTTGTCTTTTCTTTTTGTTTCTTGTTCTTGTCTTTTGTTCTTGTCTTTTGTTCTTGTCTTTTGTTCTTGTTTTTTGTTCTTGTTTTTTGTTCTTGTTTTTTCGAGGGTTTATCTGGTTCATCTGGGAAACGGGCCGGATTCATGCCCAGCTGCCGGCCCTAAGCGCATACCCGCGTTCCACGTCAGATGGGCCCAAGCAATATCATGTCGGATGGGCCCAAGCGAAATTGGCCATCACAAGCCATCTATGAGGAAATAAGACCGCCATTCTGAGTGCAAAAGCAGGTTGCCGCGGCACTGCGCCACGCCCTCTCATATCATGGTGCAAAAAGTGACCCTGAAAATGGCGTTTGGTATTTGGTGTAATCATCATTTAGACTTCGGCCGGCCGGCTACGTGCAGGACCAACATGGTAGAGACATCTTGCCGGGCCTCGTCATATGGAGCGAGTTGCGGCGACGCTTAAGATCCGCCTGTCAAATCCTAGAGGGCCGCTGAAAAATCGTCGCAAATGGGGCCCGGAAATCGAGTCCAAAATACCTGCGCTGCGACTATTCTATAGGGGCTATTTGTTTTTTCTTTCTGGTTTCTGGCTATCGGGACGGCCCCTGTTCCGCGTCCGAAAACAGTAGGAAACAGTGAGGCAGGCCCAGCACCGCTGCTGAACACCATTGGAATTCGCCATAGCTTTTTTGCCTTTGGCAGAAACCAGAGCCGAAGACGCGAAGCGGCGAAGCGGCGGGTTTTGGGGTGCCAAAAATACCTCCCGAAAAACTTTTTCAATTTAAGCTTTGGCTTGCTGGGCGCAGGTCACGTGCCCTGCGTCTTGCTATCGGCCGTGTTATCGAGAGCCAAACAGGCAGGCTCACCGCGCGCTGGGTGCAGGCACCTCAGGCACTAAACGAGCCCTTGCGGGCCTATGCAAGACCAGGGAAATCTGGAAATTACATCTTGACTGCTCTGCGGCGTTCCCGGGTTTTCCGCCCGTTGTTCTTTTCTTCCTGCTTTTGTTCCGCCACGTCCAAACACCACGTGTCAAGGCTCGGCCGCATCTGTCATTCTTGCCCGTCTTCTAGCAGTCAACTGCCTCTTCGCAGGGCCCATCTGACGTTTTAGGAATTCCGCACGTTTTTGGCCCCGGTTCTTTCGAGCCTGCCCTACTTCCGCTTTTTTGGAGAAAGCTGGATCCGAGTAGCACTCACCAATCGAGCATCCCAGGCACAAAAGCCCGTTTGGCCCGACTTGGTCCCTACATTTGCAGCCGCCCTTCTAATTCGGCATCCTCTGGTGGCTCTCTACTCACCAGCAATAGATAAGACTGTGCCCATTGGACCCCCAGGCTTGTTCACGCCATGTCCAGGCAGGAGCACAATCCGCTCGACAACTTTGACTTCGGGGGCCGGTCGTATGTGTCCATGTCACACCGGCCGTCCATGTCGCTAAACTCCCCCACCATACTATCCGGTCTTGAGGTGCACCAGGAAACCGCCGATTTGGCCAATATCGGCGTCACGGATCACGACACCGTGGCGATAGACGACCGGGAGCTCGAGGAGTACACGCCGGAGCACCCGCCGATCCCCATAGATTCCGCTAGGTACAAGCGGGGCCTGGCCCTGGCATATGCCGAGCCCCAGTTTGCAGACAACTCCAGCATGACCCCGCTAGTCGACAGCTCCAAGAGCTTCTATGCAGCCACGCTCCGGCACGATACACGCCGTTCGCCCAACGATCTCGAAGCGGCCATGGACGCGGGCCCCGGCCTCTTGCCCAAAACACCCCACGAGGATGTGCGTACAGATAAGGACCTCTCCGGGCCCAGCAACATCTTTGTGAAGGCCGCCTCCTTTGTGCCGGCAGTGTTCTTGGGGACCTTGCTCAACGTGCTCGATGCCTTGTCGTACGGCATGATCATGTTCCCCATCGGAGAGGCCGTGTTCTCGCAAATGGCCCCCACCGGACTCTCGATGTTCTACATCTCCACGATCATTTCCCAGTTGGTCTACTCGTGCGGGCTCTCCGCGTTCAAATCGGGCATTGGCTCCGAGATGATCGAGGTGACCCCGTTTTTCCACTCCATGGCCCTCAGCATCGCGGCCAACATGGCGGACAAACTGGACGAGGCCATTCTCGCCACGGTCATTGTCACGTATGCGTTTTCGGCCGTGGTCACCGGGGTGATTTTCTTTCTCCTCGGCAAGTTGAAGTTGGGCTCGTTAGTGGGCTTTTTCCCCAGACACATCTTGGTGGGATGCATCGGCGGCGTGGGCTACTTCTTGGTAGTCACGGGCATCGAAGTCTCCTCGCGCCTCGAGGGCGGGCTTTTCTACGATATGCCCACGTTCCACTTTTTGTTCGACAACTATTTGACCTTGATGCAATGGACAGTCCCGCTTCTTCTCACGGTGGTGTTGATTCTCCTCCACCAGAAGATCCACCACTCGCTCTTGGTCCCCATGTTTTTCATTGGTGTGTTCATCGCCTTCCATGCGATTGTTGCGTCGGTCGGGGCCTGGGATTTGGACATGGCCAGGAAGTACGGCTGGGTCTTTCCCGCAGTCGAAACCAAGGAGCCATGGTACTCTCACTACCAGCTATTCCGCTTCAACTTGGTGGACTGGCTTTGCATTTTGCGGGAGCTCCCCACCATGCTAGCTCTCACGTTTTTCGGCATTTTGCACGTGCCCATCAACGTCCCTGCTCTCGCAGTCAGCGTGGGTATGGACCAGTTCGACGTTGACCGGGAATTGGTTGCGCACGGCTACTCCAATGCACTTTCGGGCTTGGTCGGCTCCATCCAGAATTACTTGGTATATACCAATTCCGTGTTGTTCATCAGAGCAGGCGCTGATGACCGGCTAGCTGGGATCATGTTGGCCGCGGCTACCGCGGGTGTCATGGTCACTGGCCCAGTTGTCATTGGCTATATTCCAGTTTGCGTCGTGGGCTCTCTCATCTACTTGTTGGGCTATGAATTGCTCAAGGAGGCCATTTATGATACATGGGGTAGGTTGCGCAGAATTGAGTACTCCACTATTCTTATCATCGTTGTGGTCATGGGGGCTTGGGACTTTGTCTATGGCGTCTTGGCCGGTATTCTCTTGGCTTGTTTGTCTTTTGTTGTACAGGCTGCCAGAAGACCCGTCGTGCAAGATATTTACACTGGTGTGGTGGCTCGCTCGACAGTTCTTCGTCACCCCAAACAGCAAGAATTCTTGAAGGATGTGGGAAGCCAGATCTGTGTAATCAAATTGCAAGGCACTGTCTTCTTCGGCTCCATTGGTGGGGTGGAAGATTCCATACGAGACATCTTTGAAAAAACAAGGTTTCGCAAGAACCCAATCAAATATTTGATCATCGACATGAAAAGCGTGTTCTCAATTGACTTCTCTGCGGCGGAAGGCTTCCGGCGAATCTTAAACTTGACCAATGAGTTTAGTACTCAATTGATCATTGCCTCTGTAGAAGAGGACAGCGAGATTGTGAATGCCTTACGTGACGCCGGTTTATGGGACACTGCTTGTGACTTGGACATCCAGCTTTTTGATGATTTAAACTTTGCGCTCGAATGGTGTGAAAACTCTTTCTTGAAAACCTACAACAAGCTTCAAGTCCATGCCATTCCAACAAAGCAAATTCGCGGTGTCTCTACTATGAAACTGGGCTCGCCGCTGAGCAAGTCAGTCATGTCTCCAGGCTTTGACATGGCCTTTGGCACTCCCCGTACAACCCAAGTGTATCAGGCTGCCACTAAGAAAGTCAAGGACGAGCAAAAAATGCAAAGAAAATATTATTCCAGCACAGATAATTCCTTTAAGCAGAAGCCGCTACCTCTTCTAATGATCACATTTAATGGTTTGTCGGAAAAGGATGCATCATTTTGGGCCAAGGTAGCTACTTCATTCATCATGGAGAAAATTCCTCAGGGCATGACCTTTTATGATACTGGTGTCAACGATCCTTCGTTCTTCATCTTAGAATCCGGACTAGTGCGCTCATCATTCAAGTTTGAGAGTGATTACAGAGAACTTCCGTCATCTATCTTGCCAAACACGGCTTTTGGCGATTTGCTCGAATTAAGCGCTTATAGGAGAACAACCTATACAGCGGTGAACGATACTGTGGCGTGGAGATTGACGGCAGAGAAGTTGAAAGACTTGTTGAGGACGCCAGAAGGACAATTGGTCTTTAACGAGCTTTTGATCGTGCAAGCTAAGTTAATGAAGGAGAGATTCGATACGCTTAGTGCCAACTTAGTAATTTCTGCTTAGCGCGGAGTTGACTTGGACGTTGAGCCAAGTGCTTGGAACAGATGTATTTATTCATGCGTAAAGAATCATATGCCATTTTCGTATGTATTCTAAAAAGTGTATCTAAGATTTGTGGTAATTCCTTTGGCTTTAAGTAGAAACAGAGACGTGAAACTGGGAGTATGCGCTCTTACTGCCGCTAAGTTTGAGCATCACTTGGTTGCAGGAAATTCAACTGTGGCCGTCAAGCAAGTAATCAACTTATCATCCTTAGAATAGGCTCTAGCGTTGACCACGTATTTTCCAGGAGGTACCTCTGCAGGGATTTCCACCAGTTTGGAGATGATGTTTTCACCCTTTTTAATTGGGCACTCGAGATCAACGTTCTTGACCTCCTCACACAAGTCAAAGGTTTGATGAATCAACTTAATGAAACCATATCGAACATCCACGTCGACGTAGGCGCCTTCCTCAATATCCTCAGTCAAAAAACCAACAGCAGAGAATGTGAGGTTCTCGCCCTTAATTGGTGGGTTCGGGTCAATGACAACGTTTTGCAAGTCTAGAATCTGCGGAGAAGAGCTCTCACAGTTAATGATTGGCGCATTTCCTGGAACGGGTCTGTCGTCTGGTGTGGGGAAAGTGTTAATGATCTTTGGCGAGTCTGGGTTCTTCTTTTCGGAAAAAACAGCATTCCCCACCGAATCCAAAAAGGAGTCAAGAGAAGGAATAACAAAGGCCGAAGACGATGCAACAAGGCCAGCAATGGCAAAGCGGTGGATAGCAACCATTTTACAGAGGGTGTGGTGTATGAGCTAGGTGAAAAAGGAACGCGGACTCAAGAGAGATAGGGGACTAGCATAGGAAATGGTCTATCATTCTTGCTCCGTGATAAGTAAGGCGCACTGATAGGAGACATACCTGCAGGAAGCTCGTTAATGACCGAGCGACGGCCACGGGACAGAGCGCGCCAAGGTTATGAGCTTGGTTGCAAAAACTGCGCCTGTCGAAAAAATTCCTGCGAAAGTCGGATCAAATGTGTGTCTCTTTTATAAGATAAAAGAGCACCAAAAAAAGAAACCAACGCGGCTCAGTACATTTTCACGTGGCTAACTCTGCGAGGGGAAGATGAAAACAGTGTGGTGGCTTTATAAAAAGGCAGCTTTATCCTAGCAAAAAAAGTGTTGAAACGCCCGCACCAGTATTGCACGTGCCTTTATTTTCTGATCTAGCCAGGGTAAACGTATCTGTTTTATCTTGATAAGCTGAAAATTAACACATTAAAAGTAGAACGCCATGAATAACATAATTATTCAGAAAGAAGATGGCGGTCTTGCACAAGCTTGGCTCATGGCCACAGTCGGCACATCCAAAACTGCTTACCGACGAACACTGAAGCGTGAACTCAAAGATGTCTCGATTCCAAAAATTTGCGACGAGGTTACTTCTATAGCTTCAGAAGCGCGTCATTTGAGATTGACATCCAATTTGTTGTATGGGCTCTCTTTGATTTACAAGCAAAAGGTAGCCTACATGGCTACCGATTTGTCACTAGTTTGTGATCGGATCACATCGCCATTATTCACGAAAAAAGTAGTTTCCCACGGCTATACTGCGGATCCAAAAACTTCAGCACCAGTCACTCGATTAGCTTGTAAACCAGATAGTGCTAATTTTGAGATGGAATTAGATTTTTTTTCAGAATTCCATGATTCTGAGGAGGAGGATGTCGCTTTGAGCAAATCGGATCAAAATGCATTGGCAATAAGATGCCAAGATAAAGACACCAACGGGGAGACTGGCTTGACCATAGTCCCTGCCTATATCGCTGCTGATGCAAAGGATAAACTGTTTATGGAGTTTATGGACAAAACAATGAGTACCAAGGAGATACTGCTAGATGAGGATCTCACCGTTGATTTTGAATTCAACCAAGATGGCGAACTTGTGGGGCACGAGGGGAGCAACCAACTCATTCAAGAGGCTGACTTTTTGCGCGATTTGAATCTAGAAGAGGACCTTGTCGCTGTGAGTGGCTCTTTTGAAGATTTTTCTAAATCCAACCAAACCGATGAGCACGTTTGTCTTCGACTCCATCGATCGAAGGCAATTCCTTTGGACACCGGGGCTGCAAAAACGCATAAGAGAAGAAAATTAAAACCAATCTACGATGAAATCACTACCGTGGGTAATGAGAGAAGGCTCACAGAGAGTCCCTGCAAAAGTTTGTCTTCTCCTAATTCGGTGTCCAATGTGTTCTACGACATGAGTTTGACCCAACCACCATTTTTGAATATGTGCTACAAAATAATTTTTGGATCCTTCTATACTGCCAGTATGAGCGCTGCCAACCTCCCTCTGTCAACCAGACACCCGACGATTTCCAAGCTCGATTCATTTTTGAGAGAGTTCGACGAAATTGAGCAGGGAAGAAATGTGCCTAGCAGAAGACCAAGTCTGAGTATCGCGGAGGAGATAGCCATTGAAAACCCTTCTCGCGCTTCAACTGAGGGTGATCCTCAGGGAATTGCCGATTTCGACATTGAGCCTCTCTCGCCAATGTTAGAGGATATCGGGGAGGCTGAGATCGACGATTCAAGGGATGCCCGCAAGTTGGAAAGCTTCCAAGACTTCTTACACGAAAGAGCACGACAGGTCGCCGAGAAAAATGTGCAAAAGGTCCAAGAGTCTCTTTTTACCCTTGAATCTCTCATTCCCAGTCGCTCATCGATCGAGGAGACTCCAGTTCCTAGAAGTCTAGCCGCAAACGCTGTCTCGTGTCTCCTTCAACTAGCTAGTTCCGGCTCAATTATTATTCTGGCAAAAGCTAGGGAAGACTTCGGACTTTCAGAGCCAGCAGAGATCAACATCAGCTTCAGTTAGGCATCACAATTGTGTTTCGATTTTAATTACTAAAATTATTAGATACATAATACAGTGAAAGAGAGACGGGTCGAGTCAGCAAGGTACTAGGTGGCCATCGTTATTACCAGGGGGCAATAGGATTCAGACTCTGTTTTGAATTGAAGGTCACACGGCAAGAAAGATAGGGCTTCAAACGGCGCCGTTGGTCTCGTCGTGCTTGGCGAACTCCTCCTCGGCCTCGTACAATTCGTGTTCCTCGGGCTCTTCGGCGTCCTCTTGATGCAAGGACAAGGTAGGCTTGACGGCAGCAGAGTCTAAAGTCCAGGATCCCAATGCATTTTCGGCATCAATGATGATTTGCTTAGACGCCTCGTAGCCGTCGTAAGCAGCTCTTGTCTCGCCAGGGGTGACGGCAGATTCGTCCAACAACTCCAAGAGGGCTTTACCGTATCCGGCTATGAGAGCATACTTCTCCGCCAACTCCCTGATGGCGTCAAACTGATAGTTGAAAGCAGCCTTCAATTTCTCTCTGGTGATGTTGGACAATTGAGCCTCGGCGACCAAGGACTCAGCCTCTGCTCTCACCAACTCTTGCTCCAAGACAGAAATCTTTGGAGACTGTGGGTCCTTGTACTTCAAGTGAGCAATCTCGTCGGTGATCTTTTGCTTTCTGTCTCTGGAAGGCTGGACCGAAGCCTCGATGTTTCTGATGGTCTTCAAGGTGATTCTGTACTGGTCGTACTTGTCGATGAATTGGTCCTCCAACTCGCCAATCTCGTAAATCAAAACACCCAATTTGTCGGTGACATCAGAAACATCCTCGTCGTTCTCCTCACCCCACAAGGACAATTGCTTGGCGGTTTCACGGCGCTCTCTGGCGGTCAATTCGATGGCTCTCATGACGTTCTTCTCCATCTTGATGTACTGGGTCAATTTCTTGGACAACTCAGGAGAGGAAACACCGGCAAAGCTCTTCTTGAAACTAGAGGTGAGACCCCCCTTGCCAAAAAACTTCGACTTGGTGGAAGAAGTTGGGGGAGGTGGAGATTGCATTTGCGAGGCAGTTGGCGCCTTTTGGGATCTCATGGAGTAGGTTCTGTGCATTGTGGCTATTTTGTGTGGTGGGAAGTCGAGTTGATTCTTGCTGGTCTAAAAAATTGGCGAAGGCGGGGCGGGAATCGTTCTTTATATATGTGGGGTGATGCCGAGAAGGGAGAATGCCCAAATTGAGAGCGTGCGCGCGGCGGTCGATGCATGATCCCTTGCTTACCCACGCCTGACGATCAGGCAAAGGAGGACTTTCCACCATACCAAATATTCCAGGCTCTTTGAGACTCCGCCTTCTTTCCACATGTTAATGGAGTAGCGGGTGGCTCTTGAATTTTTTTGTGAGTTGATTCAGTTGTGTTTTGCGTACATTTTGTTGCGAGACTGTCGTGGTGCTTTCTCATTGCTTCCTATTGTCTTTCCTCTTCCATCGAAGTATGGTTCATTAACCCGCAGCAATGTGCGGCTCTTGGAAGACTCCCCACTGCGAACCTCGGACCAACGAAAAAACACAGGTATACTTTTTTTTTGACGTTTGATGGACTTTAACAAATTGTTCCACTTGCTCTTGAGTCACACAAACCATTGGTCATGGCACGTCTTTTAGGCACTGACAATGGTACCTCACAACTAGGGTTGCTTAGCGCAATCGCTAACCGATGGTCCCCAGTGCATGCTCAAGTGGTGCATGATTGCTCCATTCCGCGAAAATTGCGAGAGCAGAGAAGAGGATTCTGCAGGATCGTTTCTGGAAATGGGGCTAGGTTGACGTCATGATACATATACCTGAACATGTCCTCAGCACCGACCCCGCTTTACGACTTGTCGTAGACTTGTATTTTTGGACCGGGCACATAAAACTTCGGGCAAAATATAGCCTCAGGGTTTGTATATTAAAAATTTACGCTGACAAGCACATCAATAGACATGCATGAAAGCAGCCGTAAAAAAGCGAGCAGCACCCCTCTGCATGAGCGAGGCGGAAGACTCTATTTTCAAAGAACAAGAGAATCGGCCGAAGGGTGCAAGACCCCCAACGCAACAATGCTATAACGCAGCATGCAAACTTAGGTTTTCAATGTTTTTCAAATTATAATTCTCGCTTCATGACAAAACTACTTCTTCTGTTTCTTGGTAGGTTTACCATCCGTGGCTGCCTTGCGCTTATGCGAGAGCTTCACAGGCTCGAGAATTCGATAGTAGTCGTCTTCCAAGGCTAGATAAGCTGTCTGAAGCTTGTCAAGCATGGTGGGCTCATCCATGTCACTCAAGGCTTCTTTGTTTTTTTCGTAAAGTCTTTTCTTGATATAAAGACGAACATCCTTCTTGGAGTCCCTAGAAAGACCATGCTTCAATTGGTAAAGCAACGCCATCTCCAAGAGTCTTTGCAGTTGTCGCTTTTCCAACTTCTCTGCTGTTTTGAAATCATTGAGGAACCCGTCTTGTTGTGCCACCTTGATCGAAAAAGTGTTCAAGTCAATCTTGCCTGTGTCTACCAAACGCGTGAAGTCAACTCGATCTCTCAAGTCATCAAAACTCTCATTTGGATCCTCCACCACGATCTCCAGAACACCTGGTTCCGCAGCCCATGTATCGTAGAGTTTGGCGTACATATCAGCACCTAGCAATTGTCCCTGGAACACGGGCAAGACAATAAATTGGGATAGCTTCTTGCGAATCCGCGTTTCGCCCGCTTCAAATTTTTCTGCCCCTGGATATGACCAGTAGTTATAGGCAGTGGCGAACCCAACGATTTCGGGCAATTTAGGGTCGGTTGTTTTGTACATCACGTAGATATCCCACTTAGCGTCATCGTGCTCAATGTACGTCCCCGCTTCAATGAAGAGAAGAACGAGGATTTGCAACCTCCTAAGCAACTCCACCCCCAGCTTCAGGGACATGTCTATTTTGTAGATGCCGTATGTCTCACCGTCTTTGGACCATGAGTCGCCGACGATTTCTCCTGGGATCTTGTATTCCTTTTGCTCCGCATCAATGGCGTCCCTCCACTTGAGCTCATCTTTGAATACGGTGCTTTCTGGCAAGAGTTCCAATAGTTTTTCTTTTGGATCAACGTCTACCTCATCTAGCTTTTGAGACCACTTCACGTTGAGGAAAGGGAGAAAAGTGACTGAATCGAAACAGAGAAAGATCTGCAAGTCTTGGTACCCGAAGATTGTCTCAGATTCCCCGAATATAGGATACGTGAAAGAGGGCTGGAATGACTGAGCAGAACCAGCTGTGTCCGTGATATATATTGTGATGGCTTCGTTCAGAGAAGCTGTCCAAAGCTCAGGCTGGAGCGATGCGATAGCGGGGCCCACGCTTTCCATCTTGTGATTTAAAAAATACTAAAGCTTCTGCTTGAAGACGGCTTGAAATACGAACTTGCTCTGTTCGTTGCAAGTACCGTCTGTTAGAAGCACTGCAGTTCGGTGTGAATTAGACCTTGCACCGTGTTTTCGGTGGGCGCGCGACTACAAGACGTGTCGGACCGCGCCTTCTCTACTGAACACTACAGGTTTCATATGTACCTATTGAAGTTGAGGTATCGTTCCAGAATCCTGAAAATAAATGAATTCGGTGATTCAGGGCTTTTTTTAACTTTTTACGTCTGGATATTCGAAACGCCCACTTGGAAAAGGATGTCACTCAATGCATTCAAGATCACGCACACCAGAAAGTTATATCGCCACAGTTAATCACATAGGCCATTTTCGGTGATGTGTGATTTTTCTCTGGTTCGCCCATAATTTCGTCTGAAGTAAAAGTCTAAAAGGTGACTGGTATCACATAAATTTTGCATATTCCTATAAACTCGTTGTTCTTTCGCAGCCATCCCCTCTCACAGGGACACCTGCAGACCATGATCGACCAATAGGCCGATTTTTCATAAATAAAACATCTGTCGGTTTGCTAAGACTCGTTACTCGATCACAACGACCAAGTCCCCAGCGTCAACCATATCACCGTTTTTGTGGCAGATCTTGACAACTTTACCTGCACTGGGTGCACAGACCACCATCTCTGTTTTCATGGCTTCAACCACCACCATTCCTTGTCCAGCTTCCACAAGATCACCCACTTCTACCAACGGCTTCCAGAATCTTCCAGAGTATTCTGAGTAAACCATTTCGGCTTCTTCGCTGAACTCGTCCTTTTCAAAAACAGCAGGTCCAGCCTTGCCAGCCTCTAATTCGGCATTAGACACCTGGATGAGCCTGTTGAATTCCTCGAACTTTTCGCCAGTTTGCTTCTGGTGGAACTCTTCGATAGACGCAGAATTGTCTTGAACCCAGTGCATGTACTGCTCATGGTCAAAAACACTTTCGACAATCTCGACATCAAAGTGCCCAGCTTCCATTTGCTCGGTGAACCTGTCGACCTCAGCCTCCGAAACAGGGTAGAACTCAACTTGGTCAAACGGATTCAACAACCACGGCTTGTCCCCAGAAGAGTGCGCACCCAAGGTCAACTTGTCCCAAATAGGAACCGTGCGTCCCACCAATTGGTATCCTCCCGGAGACTCCATGGTATAAATACACATGTATGAGCCCCCAATACCAACAGTGCCATTAGGAGTATAGGTTCTGGATGGATTATACTTTGTTCCCAAAAGACGATGTCTTGGATCCAATGGTACAGCACATGGAGCGCCCAAAAATACATCACCAAGGCCAAGGACCATGAAGCGGGCAGTGTACATCATGTCTCTCACCTGAGTACGTTCGACACCATTAATGGAAGCGATGAAATCCACGTTATTTGGCAACCAAGGCGCATCGCTTCTAATCGTTTCCTGATATCTCGTCACGGCGTCCATTGTCTTTTGGTCCTCGAAAGCCATTGGCAACTTGATGATCCGCGAAGGGACCTTCCACTTGTTGACGGTAACAATCTCTTTCTCAATAGCAAGCAAAATATCCAACAACTTCTTCTGCGTGATTGTTGCATCGTATTCAATAAGCACCGAGCGAACGCCACGAGACATTTCCACTATACCTTCCACGTTGAAGTCATTCACCAAACTGATCAACTTGTGAATTCTGTATGACAAGTTGAAGTCCATGTTGTTCTCGCCGTACTCCACCAAGATATATCTGTCACCAGCTTGACGATAAACAATCTTTGGCGAGGATGCAGTGTGGGGAATGAGAGCCAAAACCGGGTCTTCAGCTTCCGCCAACGTTTTTCCTTCGAATGAAGGCACATCCCCAGCAAGCTCCTGGATGACCTTGTCTTGAGATGCCTTCAAGCTCTTCGCAGTCTCGTAAGAGATTGGGAAAAACTGAACCAGGTCACCGGGCTTGACCTGGCCAATCTTCCACATTTCTGCTTCGGCAACAACTGCCTCGCACACAAAGCCTCCAAGAGATGGACCATCACAAGTCAAGATAACAGGCTCATCACCAGTGAAATTGATGGCACCAATTGAGTAGACGTAGTCGTGTGCGTTGGATGGGTGCAAACCGGCCTCACCTCCATCCTTTCTCGCCCACTTTGGCTTTGGGCCTATCAATCTCACACCAAAACGGTTGGAGTTATAATGAATTTTCCAGGTGGAAGCGAAAAATTCTTTGACAGCTTCTTGGGTGAAAAAGTCAGGAGAACCATGAGGACCACAAGTCACACCAACCTTCCACGCATTAGTGGCGTTGAAGTCATAGGATGGAATCAAAGACGAAGGAACCTCAAGAGGCTCGGAAACTGGAAGAGGCAATGAGCAACTGGGTAACTCGGGCTGACCCAAAAACAAAACATCGCCAAGTTTCAAAACACGTCCGTTGTAGCCACCCAAGTTTCCAAGAGCAAATGTTGATCTGGACCCCAAGTATTCACAGACATCGATTCCTCCGCGAATGGCGACATATGCCCTGCACCCCGCCTGCAATCTTCCAATAATCAATTTCTGGCCCTTCTTCACCTGGATTGGTTTCCACTAATCAACGTGATTATCATCAACATCAACATCAACCACACCTCCGGTGACAGCAACCACAGCATCATGATGGAACAAAAGCGTTGGTCCGTTCAAGGTCAACTCTAATCCTGGAGCTGCCTCGTCGTTACCCACGGCTCTGTTTGCCAAACGGAAGGCATATTCATCCATACATCCCGAGGGTGGAACGCCAATGTGCCAGTAGCCCTTTCTGCCTGGGAAGTCTTGCACGGTAGTGTAAGCACCGGGAGATACAACCTCGAATGCAGTTGGCCTGTAGTCAAACGAGTCCAAAACCTTGGTGGCCACCTTAGCAGTTTCAAACATTTCCGAGTTGGCGATTGAACGCAAGTAGTCAATGTTTGAGATGCAGCCTGAAATGGCAGTTTCGTTCAATGCTTGGCGCAATTTCTTCAAGGCGTCGTTTCTGTCCTTACCGTGCACAATGATCTTGGCCAAGGTGGGGTCATACTCGGCGCTTATGACAGTCCCCGTTTCGACCCAGCCATCGATTCTGGCAAAAGATGGGAACTTGACTTCAGTGAGTTGACCAGGAGAAGGCATGAAGTCCTTCACGGGATTCTCGGCGTACAATCTGGCTTCCATAGATGCACCCGTCACCGTGATTTTCTGATCGAAGTCAGGGGGAGTATCGGCCGCAATCAACAACATCCACTCCACCAAGTCAAGACCCGTCACCATTTCTGTGATGGGATGCTCCACTTGCAACCGTGCATTGACCTCCAAAAAGTAGAACTCGTCCCTTTTCTCATCGTAGATGAATTCAACAGTGCCAGCACACTTGTAGTTCATCAACGAGCCCAAAGACTCCGAAGCGGCCCTCATTTTTTGGCGCGTCGCCTCTGGCAAGTTGGGGGCAGGTGTCTCTTCAATGACTTTTTGGTTTCTTCTTTGCAAAGAGCAGTCTCTCTCGCCCAAAGCAATAGCTTTGCCGTATCCGTCACCAAACATTTGGATCTCGACGTGGCGGGCGTTTTCAACGAAGCGTTCCAAAAACACGCCGGAATCGCCAAAGTAAGACTTTCCTTGATGCTGCACACTTTGGAAGACCCTCTCAATTTCATCTTCAGAGTCTACCTTTTGCAAACCAATACCGCCTCCGCCAGCAGTGGACTTCACCATGACTGGATACCCAAGCTCGCCTGCAATTTTCTTGGCTTCTTTCACATCAGAAACCAAACCCGACCCAGGCACCAAAGGTACACCGGCAGCCTCGGCAATCTCTCGAGCTGAATGTTTCAAGCCCAACTTTCTAATTGCATCACCAGCGGGGCCCACAAAAACAATGCCTTCCTTCACGCATCTATCAGCAAAATCTGCATTTTCGGACAAAAAACCGTAGCCTGGAATAATGGCTTCTGCACGTGACTTCTTGGCAGCTGCAATTACCTTGTCGATGTTGATGTATGTTTCACCAGCAGAAACGCCATCCAAAGCTATCGACTCGTCAGCCATGAGCACATGACGAGCATACTTGTCGGGGTTGGAGTAAATGGCAATGGCGTGGATATTCATCTTCTTCAAAGTTTTCATGATTCTGACGGCAATCTCACCACGGTTGGCTACGAGGACGGACTTGAACGGTCTTTTGGTCTTTGCTTCCTCCCTGCTCAAGTGCTCGTGATATGCGTGCCAGCCACCAAACTCAGAGATGTCTTTTGAGCCTTGAGCATTGTAGCCAGACTCCTCGCAGATAAAAGATTTGATCCACTCGCCGGACTTCAACTCCACCGATCCAATTCCCAAAGGCTCTGGAACAAAGTTGACAAATTTGCCAAAGGACTCGAGTGGAATTTCATAGACTTCCAAAGCAATTTCTGAGCCCAGGAAAGAAACTCTTCTCAAACCAGGCTTGGCGACAGGGCCTGTCTTGGGCAATGCGTACAACTTGTAATTGGGCGACGTGGAAGTAGCTTCCACGAAAGTGGCGTTCACTTCCTCCAACTGCCAATGCAATTGGTACCCTTTCAAGTGAGCACCGACCACTGCCAACTTGACTGTGTTATTCAAGACCTTGTTTGGCAATTCCGATGGCGCGTAGACGACATTTTCCAAAGGCGAGACCTGGCTTTCTTTCAAGCAGCCATGGAATCTGGAGGTTTCTTGGGCATACACTTTCATGTATCGAGAGGCAAATTCCAACAAAGCATAGTCATTGAACTTGTGCGAGAGAAAGGTCACACCGAAAGGCAAGCCGTCTTGACGGATGCCGGCAGGGACGGACAAAGCAGACAAGTCTGCCAAGTTCACAAAGTTGGTGTAGGTGCCCTGGCAAGAGTTAACTTTAATAGGCTCGTCTTGAACTTGCTTGATCGAAGGGTTCAAGGGAGCTGTTGGCACAACAATCACGTCAACATTCTTCAAGATGGGCTTCATTTTCTGCAAAATGGCCTGGCGCTTGTACTCGTACTCAAAAGACGAGGCTGCAGAGTGATTGGCGCCTCCCTTGATGATCTGCATCACAGTGGGGTCCAAGTCCTTTTCCGGGGGATTGGTGGCCAAAAACTCCTTGGCGCCCCAGTACCGTTCAGCGACCCAGCAGCCATCGTACAAGTACTTGGCCAAATCCAAGAGTGGGGAGATGTCAATGGTGGACATCGTACATCCGGTCTTCTCCACGAGAGAGACGGCCGACTTAAAAAGCTCGGGGTTTTCGTTCTCTCCGCACCAAGTAAGAGTGGAGGGAACGGAAACACGCGGGCTCGAGGCAAAGCTCGTCAACACATTTTCAGGCAAGGCGCGGGAATACTCATCGTGCTCGATGTCTTCCTTGGCCAAGATGTTGAACACCAATTGTGCGTCCTGGAGGTTCAAGGCAAAAACAGAAACCGTGTCCAAGGACTTGCATGCGGGCACCACGCCTTTACATGAGAACACGCCCTTGGTGGGCTTGAGTCCAATGATGTTGTTCAAAGCTGCGGGCACGCGGCCAGAACCGGCAGTGTCCGTTCCCAAGGAAATGGGGACAATTCCGCGGGCAACCACTGAAGCCGAGCCCGCCGAAGAGCCTCCGGAAACGTAGTCTTTGTTGAAAGTGTTAGGCGTAATGCCGTACGGCGATCTGGTGCCCACCAAGCCCGTGGCAAACTGGTCCAAGTTAGTTTTGCCGAGAATAATAGCACCGGCGTTTCTCAACAAGCGCACTGTTGTGGCATCTTCGGTGGGGTTATACGCAAAAGACGGACATGCGGCTGTGGTAGCTAAAGACTTCACATCGATGTTATCTTTCACTGCTACTGGAACACCGTAGAGAGGAAGCAATCTCTTATTTTTGTTTGATTGGAGAAAAGTCCACTGGTGGCGCAAATCGTCTTCAGACGCAAGCGAAATCCATGCTGGGTCCGAAGGCTTCTGGTCTTTCAAGAGCCGAGTCAACAACTCAAAAGAGGTGTCGGGGGTGGCATCGAAGTGGAACTTCTTCCACTCACTGACTGTCCAGCCAGTGTAGTCGGTCATGTTTCTTCGGTGGAGTTTTCAAGGCAAAGTTTGAGAGTGTTTTAGTGGAATCAAATCAAATTCCCGGTTTGTCTGGGCGATCTTCAAAGGTGAGAGGTAAGATCTGAGACAGTGTTCCGTGAAATGCAAGTGATAAGTTTTCGGTTAATTAAGATTCAATAAGGCTTTTCGCAGAAGGGCCTTAAGGTATCCTAGAATCGAGATGTGGAAAACAAAACAGAGCAAATGTATGGCGGCCATCTGGATATTTATAGATACATGGTTCATGCTCATCGCTGGAGGCTTATCGGCCGCAGGCCCATCGGCTGAGACTAATCAGAAGATCGATCGCGATCTTCCGCTACTGATAACCTGCATACAGGCGATCGCTCTATAGCGGAAGGCCTTTCGGGGATCTCCATGGCGATAAATGGCAGGCGACGACGGGCCGGCCGCGGGGCGAGCCACCGCCCGAGTTTTTCTGCGGGTGCCGTTTATTCGAACAGATGATGTCACCACCCACAGCGACATTGGGCAAATACATGATCTGCTGGTAAAGAAAATTCAAAACACCACCTGAAATATCTTTCACATTGAAAACTTCTAATCATCTGACCAGCGAAAGATTGTTCGAAGCAACACGCCTTGTGTGCCTTGTAAAAGTGTACTTATGTAAGAAGTGTACTTATGTATCGGAGTGCATCTCCAATGATATTACTTGAACATAGAAAAGACTGTGCACGCTTTTATATATACAGATAATAGTACATACGCTATATGGCTGGCAGAGCCGGATCTTCCAATTTTCACTTCTTGTATTAGTAGCCCTGAGGTCAGGCCTCGTATTTTTGGTGAGACGTTTGTATGGTAAAATACACATGTAGACCTGCTGACCATATTTGCAATCCGATTTTCTACATTCGCCCGTCAAATCATGAGCTTGAACAAGTGAGACAATGCAAGGCCCGAAATCTTTTGCCTCGCGTGATTCTGATAACTTTTTTGGAAAGACCCCCCCCTTTCTGTCGAACATAGGCTCAATTCGCTGTTGTTTATACATGTGATTGATGATACAATCAAAGTTTTATGGCTTAATGGTCTTGACTTGAAAACCAGAGCTTCATATCAGCTCTTGAACCTCTCGTTGCTAAGCTGTTATCGTGAAGATGGCTTTTGATGTGCCTCGAATTGTCGTAACACTTCGTGTCGTTTAAATCACATTCGTGGCATTTAAATCACAGTTGGCCACCATCCAAAAAATTATTTCGTTAATTTTGTAAAATTTGGTCATTTTTTGCACTTTCCACTAGATTTTACAATGTAGTAGAACTGTGCTGATATTGTGCTGATATTCTGTTTCATTTTCTTGTGGAGAACATTGATGGATCATTGTTTAAACAATTACTGAATATGAAGCAACTTCTTTCTGTGATATGAGGTTCCCCAGCTCAACTGAGAACTTCTCGCTAATGTCGTTCGTTTGTTCAAAAACATTCAAATTACGTTTTCACCACGTAGTATAGTACAGTTGCAGACAATGACCCACAGACAGATTCCAGTAGACGTCTATTGGGAAGACAGACCGACATCACTATCAAAAAAACAACCACGACATACTTAACATGTAATAAGATTTAACTCCAAGAAAAATTTGCTCCATGTGTATTTCAAATGCAGTTTCAAAAATATCATTTATGCTTTTTGCTTTTTAAACTTTTTTTTTAAAAGAATCGTGAAGAGCATGCAATTCCGAAATGGATACTTTTAATTCAAAAGAACAAATTGGAGAAAACGACAAATTTAAGAAAAGATTGGTGACTAATCTAAGGACACACTTAAAAGCCATATTCAATCAAAAAGCTGATTGTCCCAAAATTTTGCAGCCAGCTGTGTTTCAATTCAAGCGCTCAAAAAATCAGAAGTGTGGCGTTGGCATGCAGCCGTTTGCTGCGATTGGTCATTGATTACTATCCGGGTATAAAAGGTGTGCAATTTGAAAACCTGTATAAACCGGAAGCAATGTTCCCGGGGCTTCTGTGCCGATAAGCGTGATTGTGCAGTACACTTTGAAAGAAGGTTAAGAGAATATATGCACTCGTGAATTACAATGCTTGACTGTCTAATCCCTTGAAAGAATGATATAAGGCCATATACACAGGACCCGGACTTCGCCGATGTATTATTACATAACTGAAATCATAAGAAAGAAGAATAATGGATCAGAAGCGGCGTCATTCCACCGCCTTTTGTCCAAAAACACTTCAAAACTTTCTATTACTTAACGTGAAGATAATCACAGAAACCAAACACTAAACATCACAAGAAACGACTAAGAGATCAGAATCAGCAAAATGACCCTCTTTAATCTTCTGACTCACCTCAAACATTTAGTTGACTGAACGATCATCTAAAGACCACAAGATTTTTAACACTACCTAGTCTTTTATATTCTTTTCCTCCAAAGCCGTGTCAATAAGCACTGGGGTAGTGTATCCATCACCAGAGACCAAACGCCCATCAATGATTTTCATCTCACTTAACTGGGCAGACACTTGGCTTCTCACAGCATGTAATTGTTCTGGATGAGAGTTCTGCCACTGTTTTACTTTGTATCCCTGGCCTGTCAAGTCCCAATAAATACCTCTGAAAGTTGTGTAACAGCCTTCGCGACCCTCCCATAGTGGACCAATAATGACAATGAAAGCCGTGACGAAAGACCAAATGAACAACACAACAATCCAACCAGTAAAGAAATTTTTGCTGAAAATGTACCCACTGCCGTACATTGGAATAGGCCATAACAAAATCAAGCAGACAGCCAAAAAAACACAAATTCCCAAAGCGAATTTGAACGCTTTATTTAATCGGGCGCTTTCTGCTTCATAGTTATCGGCCTCAGTCAACGCGATCTCTCGTGCAGCTTGTGTAATTTGGGACTTGACTGGCGCAAGGTATTCGGGATCTGATGAATGCAGAGATTCTGCCTCGAGTAATTCCTCCTCTTCGCTAACTCGTGTGATGGACTTCAAGATATTCCAGTCAAAATGCTGAGGCTTAAAAGCAAGTGTGAGTACTGGGACAATTATCAACGGAGACAACAATGCAACGACGTTCCCTGTCAACATAGAATCATCTTCAAATGTGGTATCAACAGTGACGCTACCGAACTTACTTTTAGTGCAAACCAACCACAGCATGATGGCTAAGCCAGTCGCAATTGGGGGAGTGAATGTCGCTGCGGTCCAATTCTGGTTTTTGGAGAGCAACGTCAAAGCAGAGGGCAAAACAGCCCCGCCAATGATCACACCCATCAACTCATAGAGGTAGCCCATTGATATACCAGCATAGTATAAGCCAATAGCAAAGCCAGCCATTACATAAGCAAAAACAATGACTGAGGCGTGCGACATGATTATCAACTTCTTTCCAGAAGCTTTTGGATCAATGTATGTCCTGAAGATGTCATAAGTGAATATGGAAGACACAGCAATCAATTCGGCAGACATGGCAGACGTGACAGCCATAAATACTAGCAAGAGGCTCATCACAGCACCGCTTTTACCCAATAAGGCAACTGCCGCGTTTGGCAAAACTAAGCCAGCACTGACTTCGGCAGAGGTCATTTTTGCAGGATAGGTAGGCCAAGCAGGGGTGTTTTCCAAAGATAAGGCAGTAAGGCCCATAGTCGTAGCAACGAACATTGGAATAGCAAACCAAGCCAAACCACCCATGACATATCCTGGCAAAGTTGCAACAGGATCAGAGGCAAAAGCCTTGTTAAAGTATCCGTTGTCCAAGAAGACAGTACCGAAGTTTCCAACGATATTGATAACGAAAAATATACCACCGGAGTGAGATTTGATGGTCAAATAGTATCCACCAGCGTTGCCTTCCCTGGGCAGGGTTTCGGCCAATTCGGTAACTATGTCCCATACTGCCCCAGGAGACCCTAATTTGTCGGATACCGCAAAAACGTTGAAGCCGAAAACCAACATTATGACCACAATCACGACTGTATGAGCATAGTCAGTCAAAAAAGTGGCCTTGATTCCGCCAAACAAAGTATAGATAACCACGCCAAGGGGTAACAATAGACAGGCCGCCACAACATTCATACCAGTCAAATCATGCACTACAGCAGAACCACCAGTCAACAACATTGCAGTAACAAGAACTTTGGTGGCAAAACCCCAGAAACAGTAGACACCATGCGTGATGCTACCATATCGCTTTTGAACAATCTCCAAGTAAGTGTGAGCAAAAGGAGCCCGCTCCTTTCCCTTGATGGCCAAGCATGCGAATAAAACAATCTGGACTGTTGCACCAGCAGCGTAGTATAAAGCACCTGAAACACCATTGTTGTACACTTGAACAGTTGACGTCAAAAGTGTAGCTGCCCAGGTCCAGGAAGAAACAACAGCAGCAGAGAGCAAGAATTTTTTGACAGATCTCCCCGCAGTGGCAAATTCCTCAGCTGTCATAATTTCCTTATTGTAGCGTTTTAAACAAAAGGTCGTGAGCACCATACCTGCAGCGAATACAGCACCTAAGCCAACAACAACGGCATATCCTGCCGCCTGAGGAAGAGCAACATACTGAGTCGCAGAAGACATTAGCGAAAACTCTGGATTGATAGGATTGATGGGTTTTTTCTTGGCGAAAAGGGAAAAAGAATGCAGCTTTATACATTTGACACATGAAGCGAATTATCTTGATGCAGGCATATCTCTTATCAGCAGATGAGGACGGTGTCTTCTTTTGCGCACGCGCTCTAAAATGTGCCAGAAATGCACGATAAAGCTTCGCCGGTTTTTCGGGCCGCGCCAATATACCTGAAATTGTGACAAATTTAACTTCCCTGCAATCATGGTGCCCCTTTGCGTGTGGCTTATCAATCTTCAGTAGCATAATTGCTTAGCTGCTATCAGTAACCGACCCCAAATTGCGGCCCTGTATTTGAAGTTACTCAGAGGAAAAGATAGCACTACATTCCTTGGCTGCAGCTGAACGAAGCGTAATATGTCTTCGCATTTTTCGTATTGTTGTTTTTCAATTGAGGTGTAGATCATGTAATGATGGGGAAGCAATATGGAACATTGGCTACGGACTGATAATTAATCGCCCTAAACCTTCGCAAGCCTAAGTATGATGCATTTCTCGCGGAGTAAGACCTTCATGCAAGAAGCTAATTATGATTGATTCGAGGAAGGAACAAGCAAAGTGGGAGCTTCTGAGGCCTAAACTCAATGTTCGAACTTTAAACCATCTAGTAGACTGAGTGACTCACTTACTGGTTGCTCTGCTCCGAAGGCCTCAATAGGATGTTCAATCTCTTGGGGACTTTGTATCGTGCCAAAGTCGAATTCGTCAAAAACAAGCAAATTTTGACTTGATTCTTGTTGAAACTTCAAATCCGAAGAAATGTTCTTCTGTTGACTAAGCACATCAGCACGTGCCTTTTCTTGCACTAATGATTCATCGAGAATCTTCCCTGCTAGTGTGTCATCGAACTTGTTCACATAGTAAAAGCTTCCCAGAATATGCTTATCACAGACAATGAGTGCCTCATCCATGCATCGGGATATTTCTTCCACGCCAATGGTTGAAGACCAGCCGAAATTGTCTGCAATTTCAGCAACAGTTTTGCCACGGAAAGTTTTGTACATGTCTTTCATGTATCCATCGGAGTCGGCTAAAAGCTCACTTGTGTACTTTTCGTACAAAAAACGGTTTTCTTCTGCCACCAAGTATTCTAGGATCACCTGGTGGATTTCTTGCAGATCATGGAGCCGTTGCGTAATAACAACCAATCCAGACTGGTACGTCTTGAGCTTCACAGGTAGGCTTAAGGCTTCAAACAACTGTAGACATTTTTGGAAGTTTTGGGTTGTAACAAGATCTCCCCCAAATCCCTGACTCATAATAGAGAATCGATTGTACGATGCAAACAAATCTTGTGAGGTTATCATCGAAGAAAACTTGGTGAGCTTAAAATTTAGCAAGTACTCACACATGTGCTTTGCTAGCTCTTGATGATAAATGCTCAGTGTCAGACTCACCAGGAGCGGGGACATGATTGAAGAAGGTGCCTGGGGTTTCTTGATCAAGGAGCCGAACGAAGATGTGAGCTCGAGTATTTCTTGAGCTTTCTGCATAAGCTGCTCCAAATCTTCTAGAGACAGTGATAAGATTAGCTCTGTTTGTTTTCTTTGAAACTCACCAATTTTAACGAGCCCTTGAATTCCCCGTGATTGCACCCGCGGAGTGGCTTCTCGCGTTGGTAAGACTCGTGTAGAATCATCACTTATACCACCTTTAGCTTCGAGAGCCTCCCACTTCATCTTATCAATCGTTTCGTTCAAATGCTTGAAAAACTCAGCATCGCCTCCCTTGCGAAAACTGATTTTCACATAAGGAAAGTTATTAGTATATGTCTCGTTCTCTTCCAAGACCAATCCCAACGGGTTGGATGCAGCAGGTGATCTTTTCTCAGAGTCCTTGATTTTCTTTAGAAGTGATTTCGGAGCCAGTTTTAGTGGAGCTCCACAAACCTCACAAAACCTCATGGATGGATGATTGATGAATGTGCATTTCGGGCACAGGTCAGGGCTTGTGTTTGAGCTCTGGCTGGACCCAGAATCCCGGCTTGTACCTAAATCCTTTTTGAGCACGGCTTCAAGCAGCTCATAAGAAGGCGGGATCCCGCAAGACACACATTTTGGGAGATTGGCTGATAGGTTGACTTGCCGTGACATGTGGTTATTGAATGAGCATATCCCACAAACCCAATCAACAATAGGCGACCGGCCTGCCGCTGACTCCGGTTCTGGCGAACCCCGCTCATTCAAATGAGTCGTGTTGTCTGCTGCAACCTTAAGGAAAATCTTCACTTTCGGGCTCGATCGGAGGAATCTCTCGACATATTCGGCGTTTGCTACATCACACAAATTTATGGCGACAGCCTTGGACCCGTCCACGGAGTCAAGGTAGATCACGCGCTTGTTGGTCAAGTAGACACGCCCTTTTTGAAGACTTTTGATCTTCAGCTTGCCTTGGTAAATGCCGACCCCATCTTTGACAAAGACGTGGTGCTCGTTTTCTGTGAGAAAGGGCCGCTTCGATTTGTTCACAGGAACACTGTGCCAGACAAAAAGATACGACATTCAGGGTGGATGTACAAGATGTCGACAGTATAATATGGATGGTCACTCAGAGCGCGTTGGCTGAGGTGTAATAGTTTGATCGTAGATAAAGCCTTGGGACCGGCAGAGATCAGACGTGCCGCGCCGCATCTGATTGGGAGACGCAAAACAGGTACGAAAAGCAAAAGCCACATGACTTTCTGGGAACAATGAGACAACGGTGGTCTGAAAAAAATACATCCAATACAATGTGCCAAGCCCCAGGTTTCCAAAAGCGGCTTTTCAATGACGCTTGTATTCTTGGAGAAAGATTAATTTGAGCGCGCGGCCCAAAAGGCCTGCTAGGTAGTGAAGCCATTTGGAGCGAGTGAGACTCGAAATTCTAGGAGACATCTTGTGTTTTCGAAGGACGAGTAAATCTAGGCATTATTAATTCAGCCAAATGATCTATTTAAGTGAGTCCAAATGATACTTTGCGATGGCTCAAAACTGGGGAACTAAATTAGGCCCAATGTTCTACTAAATTTATAGGCGTTCTCGTCCGGGGACTGTTCTCAGAAAAATATAGAAAGTTGAAGCAGCATCATTCACCGCGCTTGTTTTTATAATCTGTTGGAGTAATCTTAACAAAATTTATTGAACGATCTTTTCAACCTTTCCTTGGATTAAGATATTTTGGCCTGTCTAGGATTTTGTGAGAGGCTCTTCGCTCGAGTCTCTCGCCTCAAGCTTCAGGTCATTCCTAGTTTCAGCTACCTCGAATGAAGACCCAAAATATTAGACGGAAAAGTATTCGGAATAAAAATAGCGCTTACCACTTGAAGAAACTGCCAAACCTGGTGCATTAATTCTTGCTCTCAACCCAGAAATCAATAAGAAACTTAGTATGCAATTAATTATGGGTATCATCGATGCCAGGCCTCTGGTATCAGAATGGTTCTGATCGCGTCTCAGGCGTACACCCTCGCAATCCGCACGAGCCAACTCCAAATACGGCCCAAGAAATACGTGACCCGTGGCATACTTTCTGGTCCAACCTACATAGTCTTATTTGGAAACTACCAAAGTACTGCCTCGATACTTCTAAAGTAAAGAATTAGAGCCAGATCATACATTTCATGGGGGTAGGGCTCCCGATAAGGCAGGTGTGAATGATCCCCGCTAATCAAGACCGTTTCGCACCCGTCTCATCACTCCTGCACAGTGGGGCCGCTCTCGGATGCTTCAGCCGCAATCGCGCTCTGTGATCTGGCTCCGAAAGATGAGGCAAACCTAATTACCACAGTTCTGGCCGTGTCACAAAAAATGGCTTTTTTGTTTAAGAGGAACCCGAAATCACCCTCGGATCTTGTGCGGCTGCTCAATGAGCTGGTGTCCAAACTCGATTATCTGACCGACTCGCGCAAGTACCAGGACGATTGTCACCGGTATTTGAAGCAGATGAAAGTAGTGTTTCATGGCGATGAGGAAAACGACCCTCAGCCGGACCAGATTGCGCTTTTGGCGCAGGAGATATATAGCTCAGATTGTCTTTTGCTCTTGGTGCAAAGTTTGCGCAAACTAGATTTCGATCTGCGCAAGGACATAGTCACCTTGTTCCTGGCACTCTTAAGACGACGCATAGGGAACGATTCGCCCACGGTGGATTATTTGGTGCATGGAAGACCGGATATTTTGGTCGTGCTTATGAGAGGGCCGGAGGCCAGCGACACGGCGTTGGTCTGCGGGCAGATCTTGAGAGATTGTGTCAAGTTCGAGCAAATCAATAGGTATTTGCTATATCACCCGTTGTTCTGGAAATACTTCCGATACGCCCAAAACCAGATTTTCGAGGTCGCCACCGACACATTCGTGACGCTAAATCAGTTCTTGACACTGCACAAAAAACTAGTGTCGGAGTTCTTGGCCAAGAACTGTGAAAACTTCACCCAGGTGATCAACGGGCTCATAAAGTCAGACAACTATGTGACAAAGAGGCAGAGCATTCGGCTCTTGACCGAGCTCGTTATGCAGAAACTGAACCAGCAATTTCTCATGTATTATTTCGACGACACCACCAGCTTGAAGATCATCATGATGCTCCTCAGTGACAAGCTGAAAAACGTCCAGCTAGAAGGCTTCCATGTGTTTAAATTCTTTGTTGCCAAGCCGAAAAAATCGCAGAAAATCCTTGACATTCTCACAAAAAACAAGGAGAATTTCATTCAGTTCTTCAGCACATTTGACGTGTCCGAGTACGGGTCGAGCATAGTCGAGGAACGGGACTACATCATGCATGAGATCCAGAAACTACCTGACATCGAGCGGAGAGACTTCTCCTCCACCTAGCATACTCAACATCGAGTCTGTATATTTAAAGCTACATCGTCATTACAACAAAGCCTAAATGTATATTTGTAGGTTTGTTTTGACAGATACGGGTCATTTCACCAGAGTTCCGCCCTCGCTTCTACTCGATGACTCTGGACCAGCCTTCAAACTCCTCCTCACCATACTGAATCTTCTTGATCCAGTCGGCAACTTGCACAGTCAACTCGCCAGCCTCGCCCTTGGCCAAAGGCACAGAAATGTCCTCGCCCTTCCAGCCAATGTTCTTGATTGGAGACACCAAAGCAGCGGTACCGGAGCCAAAAGCCTCCACCAACTCGCCCTTGGAAGCTCTCTCCTTGACCTCCGAGATGGTGAACTTGCGCTCGGAGATCGTCCACTCAGAAGAAGGCAACTTAGCCCTGGCCAAGCCCAAAACGGAGTCTCTGGTGACACCTTCCAAGATGGTGCCGTCCAAAGGAGCAGTGACTAACTCCTTCTTTCCAGAAGCGTCTTGGAAAACAAAGAAAACGTTCATGGTTCCGACTTCCGTGATGTATCCTTCCTCGCCGAAAAGCCACAAGTTCTGCTGGTAACCTCTCTTGGCAGCTTCCAAAGCTGGCTTGACGCAAGGAGCGTAGTTGGCACCCAACTTTCTGTTACCAACACCGCCTGGCCAAGCTCTAACGGCGTAGTCAGTCGCCTCCAAGGAAACGGCCTTGAAACCTGTGGAGTAGTAAGGACCCACTGGAGATGCAATAAGATACAAGAGGGCTTTGTCTGGAGTGCTGACTCCCAAAGTAGCAGAAGTACCGATGATGGTTGGCCTCAAGTACAAGGAATACCCTTCGCCTTGAGGCACAAAGTCCTGGTCGATCTTCACGAACTCCTCGATCAACTTGGTGAATTGCTCACCGTCGAAAGTTGGCAAGCAAATTCTGTCGGCCGACGCGTTCAATCTGGCCATGTTCTTGTTTGGTCTAAAGATTCTAATCTTGTTTTGTTTGTCTCTGTAAGCCTTCATTCCCTCGAAAGCCTCGAAACCATAGTGGAAAACAATCGTCGATGGGTCGAAGCTCAAGTTGTGGTATGGGGTGATAGTGGGAGCAGCCCAACCATTTTCGGAAGTCCACTCGACTTCCAACATGTGATCGGAAAAGGTTTTTCCGAAAACCAACTGGTCGTTTGGAATCTTCTCCTTTGGAGATTTGGTTTTCGTGATAACTAATTTAGATGCGTCCAAAGGTGCCTGACTCATTGTTGCGAATAGTCTATGCGGTATGTTAGTGGCTGTTCTCAAAGGAGCCAATCTTGTAAAGAACGACATGGCTGCTTCGGGCGAAGTTCTCCAGAATTGTTGCAATAAAGAGAGTGATAAAAAAAATGATGCGACATACTTTTTTTCTTGCCGTTACTTTATCAGACTCTGTTCGCACCGGGCAGGCCGCTCTTGATTTATACGTGCGCGCCGATTCCGGCCTCAGAGTCATTTCCCGTTAATAGCCGGCAGGGAGACATTCTGCCACCTCTCAGTCGGTCTTGCGGAATGACGCACACCCGCGACTAGGCGAAACTTTAACAAGTCCGGGTACATACACTAGGTGAATTTTGACATGTGCCCGTTCAACGCCTTACGTTTTTTGGACGCAATTTTAGCCATACGCTTGGCTCCGCTTTCCTGAAACTGGAGTAGCGACTGGGTTAGTTTTCTGAGAAACGAGTCTCCCAGTCAAAAACCGTTGCTCTCAAATTGCAGACGAGTGGCTAATCTGGCATCCCCGCCTTCGATCGCTGATTAGCAATCACGCGCTAACGAATAAAATTCGGATATTCGCATTGGGTCACCAAATCTAACAATGACTCTTTAATTATTGGGGTTCTCTGCGTTCTTGTAATTCAAGAGATAAAAACGCAAATTTTTAGCTCGGACCGCAGGTAGGGCTAGAGTAAATTACTGTCCGCTCAGTACACCTTGAGGTTTTCCACGTATTTTCCTGTCATGTATACGTCGCCTTCATTTGTCACGATAAACACGTTTGGGTTTGATCCAAGGTAGCTGGCGCGTATCCACAAAGTCGTACCTGGTGCTATCTGAAGCCCATTGATGAAATTGACACGCGAAATTTCCTGACTGAAACTTACTCCTGGAGGGTTGGTAGGTAACATCCCATGCAAGTACTGTGTATTTATTGTCACACCACAATTATCAATTGCACCTTTCTTCAAATGCTCCATACGAAAGCGTCCTCTTAGTTCAGGCATGACCAAATCTGACTCAGCAAACGGAAAAAGTGAACTGTTTCTGTTGACTCTGTACATGTTGTATTCCTCAGGTCGCATTAGGGGCCCAATCTGATACTCTGTAATCGTGGTGGTTGATGCGAGGGCACATTTTTTGTATGGTGATAGCCCATGGATCGCAAGAAATGAATCCTGTAGCTCAATGGTACTATTATCATCGAGTAGCCGTAGATGTTCAGGTCGGATCAAGGTACCTGCCATGGCCTCATTTGGCGAGAAAAGCCAGTCCCACTCGTAATACCCAGAACCAAAAAATTGACGGTCACTTTTCCATTGACTAGGCCTTATTTCACAGGACAACAAATGACTAAACGCTGGCTGTAAGTCCGAGCCAAAGGGAGAGACCTCGCGAACGTGGCTTTGCTCATCGTGTTCATCGAGGTCAGACTCCAATTCGTTCAGAGGATGGATCAAGCCTCTCCACATGGATCCAAGAAAGCCCCTTCCTTTGAAGTCTTTGAGTTGCGTGATTTCAGGTGATATTGAAGAAGCAAATAATTTTTGGCTTCGCTGTTGTACTTCCTTTGTCAACCAAAGAGGATGTGCTTCCGTTGAAAACACCCAATTCTTCAGATGCATGGTTGCACTATGTACGTAGCTTTCGTTGGCTTCGTCGAAAAGGAGATACAAGTACTTGAGCAGCTCGCCCAACACAAATGTTTCCATCCGGTCTTGTCTGGACCCAGTTCTGATGTCTTGATATCCGGAAAACCCACACTCCGCCTTGAAGCGGGTTTCAAATAAGTCCAACATGCGCAAGCCAATTTGCAAGTACATGGGTTCTTTGGTGGCACGATATAGATAATAGGTCGACTCGATGAACTCGGGTCGGAGCGGATACCACTCGAGCGGCACGGCCTGTAAGAGTCTGGCAGCTTCCAGGAGATGGTCCATTCCAAATGCCATAGAGTCCCATCTTTCGGGAATGGAATCGAAATGGTCCCAAATTTTGAGAAACACGAGGTGGCTAGACACGGCATCGGAAAGCCTGCCCGCTAATACTTGAAGCCCCGGCCAGAAAGCGCTAAGCAGATCAATCCATGCGGTCACACGCGCTGCCGAGGTCGTGTGTATGTTGGCAAAATACGTCCAGCCGTTGGCGCTTGGTTGGAATGCCAGGAGAGAGATGAGACTCTGGTAGGACTGAGAAAATATGTCCCACAAATGGTCGTCGTTGAAGAGGATTGCGCCTTTCAATGCATACTCATAAAATGAGTCAATCAGAGCACCAACCCCCGTGATGACATCTAGCCACCTACTGCCGATCGGATCTAGAGACATCGGAAGCAATCCGAGCGACAGGCGAGCAGCCCAAAGCTTGTTGAAAGTCAGGCGCGTTAGAGTTTCAAAGCGCTCGTCGCCCGTGAGCCGCAGGAGAAGCGAGAACTCCATAAACGGTGTTGCGGCCCCTGCTGTGCATGCTTCTCTATTTTTGGCGGAAGGCACAGCATCGAGACCCTTTGCCAAGTTGATCCGGGGCAACGGCAAGCTGGAGGATGTCTTGTACGCCGGAATAAGCCTGAGCCCCAAGTCATAGGCCATTTCCAAGAGAAAGCCGTTGTAGCCCGCCACAATTGCTTGGATTTGGCCCGGGCCCGACTGCCAATCTAGCTCGGAAAGGGCCAAGTGTGCCAGGAGAAGCCCGCCTAGCCATCGAATAGACGCCTCGAAAACTTGCACTACATGGTCCTGGTCAAAATAGCCCTTCTGGTTCACCTTGAGGTAATGCAATACGGTTTCGAGTTCATCCCACTCGTGCATCATGATAAGCGTATCGAGATTATCTAGTACCGTCAGTGAAACGTTGCCCAAAACGTCTTTATGTAGATCGTCTGGCAAGGTGTGCTGTGGGCCATAGGCAACACAGGAAATAGGCTTGACTTCGTCCGCGGGGAAACCATGCTCCATGTACGAGTGCCAGCCATGTTGGAAAAGAAGTTTTGTCCGATGCTGGAGTTCCCGGAGATGCCGCGGCGTGAACGCGGAGTGCGCTAGCGGGTCGAGACTAACCACAAGCACGACATAGAAGAAAAGCGGGGTAAGGTTCATACAGAAAACGCAGCACTTTTCCCGTTGGATCTATGATTTCTGGCGTGCTTGGATCTGGTGGCTGTCTTCTATGTATGCGACCGCGATCAGTATATCGACGTCATCATACCGTGGCACTTTGCAGAGTGCGAAATGCGAGGCTAGGTCTGCAACCGGGCGAGGGCTGCGAAATAGCAGAAAAAGATTGTCTAGTATAAAAATCCCGAAGGGCTTTGACTGGAAATCTAGATGGCTTTGGTCACGCTTCTGCCGAAGGGGAGCTGTCATACTTTCCGCGTGTATGTATTTTTTGTCAATAAATGCCTCGCACATCCAAAAGGGCATGGACCCGTGTCACCGAGGACCATCTTAGATATGGGGCGTTCTACTGTTTCCCAAATGCTTAGTGTGGCTTGAGTACAGATCTTCAGCCCCGATTAAAATGATCTTCTTGGTCCATCCTAATTATTACCCAGGGTGTGGAGCAAAAAAACTCACAGTGGAAATCAAACACCTTCGGGGCTATCGAGTCAGCAGACAGGTATCAGAGACTTTGTTCTTGGCCAGACAAAGGCTTGTGTATTTTTAGTATGTCTCGCTGGAGCACACATCTGAGCTGTGTGCTGAAGAAAATCTCCTTGTCTGGTTACATAGCTTTGGGTCTCGGGAAATTATTAGAAGTGCATCTTCGCAGTTGAACGAGCTCATGTTTTTCTATGTTAAATGCGCTCCTGACACCAGATTGAGCCGCGGGCATCGTGACTGTCCTTTTCTTTTCTTAATAATTTCGTCTCTTGCTGCTTCACATGACCACCAGGGTCACCGGGCAGCAAGGTTAGTGATTTTGATATTTCTCAGCTCAATCAAACACATTGTGTAATTCTGCTACTTCGAGAATGTGAAACATCTAACAACGGCTATTTGTCTAAGAATACAAAAAAGAAAAAATTGGGCCGAGCAAATACAATGAATTCCCACTCATGGTCCATTTTGAAGTAAGGGAACGCCAAAATTGGAACGGTGCAGTATGAAACAGGAGGGCGCAATGCATGTGGAATATACATTGGTCAAGTCGGTTCATCGCACATATATTATTTGGCACACCCCAGAAAGGACCTGGTGACAAATCCCCCCATGAATTTTCTACGAAATTTACCAAAGTCATATCCACAACCAAACGGCATCTCATCAAAATACACTCAGCCTGTGGTTTGCAGCTGAGTATGGTGTATGGACCTTGGTTCACCGAGCGGAATTACAAACTACCCCGTGTACTGCAACTGAGAGATAGAGGGCAACTGCACCGGCGTTCTGAGTGCCAACATTGGACTGCTATGAAATTTACAAGGGCTCTTTCAAAAGCTGGTGATCTTCTGTAGAAGTACACCAAGAATATAAGGTTTACATTTCTGGGAACCCTCAATACTAGAACGAGCATGAGGGTTTTGCATATCGCGGTAGCGCTTGCCGTACGCGGAAAGGGGAGGCTTGCATATAAAGAAGCTCCAAACGTAAGAGAAGCGGTGAGCGCGCCCCGCTCATGTGTGAGAAACGGCCACTCTCTTGATCCAAAATTTTTTAGCGTGAGAAATGAAAAGAGTCAAATATCAACCACTGTTGGCAAGAGGCTGTCAGCCCGTTGTGGGTCACGAGCACAAATGGCGAAAGTGAGCCGGCTGTCGCATACCATCCGGCATGCGGTGGAACGTTCGTTGCGCGCTTGCAATACTAGAAGCACCAGTTTGTGCCTGCACACAGCCCGGCCAGGCAGAACGAGCAAACACCAAACATTGGTGCACCTCGTGGTGACCCTTACTACTAATCAAACCAGCGTCTCACTCATATCTTCACAAAAAAGCCAAGGGAGCCGCTGAATCTTTTTGCCACTTGCTGAAATTTGATTTGCTGCCGCAAATAGCCAGCCCCTTGTATTTTCCCAGCCTCGTCGTGAAATTCGAGTCGTGGTCTGAGTCAATTGCTTCACCCTTCACCTGAGCCCCGCCTCCGAGTTTTTTTTTATAAAAAAGAAGCTGGCGTTTATTCCACCCCTATTTCAACAAGAAAAAACCCCAATTTTAGGGGAAAAAAACCAAGAGCAGCTGCCAGAAAACCATTGTGATGTTCAGACGAAAAACACGCAATTCCACAGCATATACGGGTGTGGGACATTCCTCCCCCTCTTCCCAGGCACCAGACAATGGGGCCATGGCTGCAGCTTTGAGTATTGGCCAGACTCTCCGGGAGACGCGGCCGGATGTTTACGGAAAGCCCGCTTCCACGCTGCTGATGTCAAAACACCAGCAGCCAAAACCAACCCTGAGTCTTTTGAAACGTAGCTCGTCTATCCAAAACTCCATGGGCCCGACTTCGACACCAAGGCAGTCGCGCACAGGACTGAATCTCTCCAACCGCCACAGCATGGCGGCCGCGGGAGACAGGCATGTGTATAACGTGGATGACAGTTTCAACGACTCGTTTTTCGAGGAAGTCGGACGCGAGGCAGACGTCCACTACAGCAACGAGATGCAGCTCCAGAACTTGAAGTTGCGCCACACTCCGCAGGTGGCCCAGCCAAAAATGGTCAAAAAATACATCCCTACGCCCAACGGAATCACCGTGGTAGAGGTGCCAGAGGAGACGATGAAGAAGGACATCGCCAGGTCAAACTCCATGCGCTCCAATCTCTCGCTCAAGCGCTCGGGTCTGTTGGTGTCACACTCCAGATCGCACTCCATGGCCAACTCCGCCAGGGCCAGAAAGCCCAACCGCGTCTCGTCATTGGCGAGCCAATCGCGAATCGATGAACAAACCGAAGACGACTACCACTCCAGACATATGTCTCCCGTCTCACACGCGTCCAGAGAACACGAAGAGTTGCACAAGCAGATTGAGCATGAGAAGCAGTTGGCCAGAGATTTGGAAAGACAGCGTGCCGAGTACGAGCAGTTGAAGCTGTTGCGTTTGGAAAACGAGCGCAAGCTCATGGAGCTCCATAGCTTGCAAGAGGAGGACACCTCTTCGTTCAGGGCCGTTTCCTCCATCGACGAGAAGGAACTGCTTTCGAACGATACGACTGCCTCGGATCGTGTGAAGCCTAACGGGGCTTCTGCTGAACATGAAGATGGCTCCGAAGATGAAGAAGATGGCTCCGAAGATGAAGAAGATGGCTCCGAAGATGAAGAGGACGTGCCCATTGCGCCTTTGCCCTTTGTGGTTGATGAGTTGGATCTGAAGAAAGCAGGAGCCAGCGAGCAAAATGGGAAGCCCATCGATGGCGCTCTGGACCTTCACTTGGACAAACAAATCGACCCTGCCTCACCACAGCATGACCTTAAGAACTCCGGAACTGACATTCCCATTTCCCATGATGATGCACAGAAGAGTGCGGGCCTTGATGGTTCTGTTGATAACTTCGGGATAGAAGAAGTGCCGACTGAAAGCTTTGAATCCCCAAACCTTGCGAGCCAATTGAGACCCAACTTTGTGCAGCGTGATAGTCAGACTGAGAGAGCTTCGGTCAGTAACATTTCCTATGAGTTTGGCGCTTTCCCTGAAGAATCTGGCATGTCTGAATCTGCCCCGTCGTCGGGTTTGGTCCCTGAGATAACAGAAACCCATGAAACGACCTTCGATCATGCGAATGACCTTCACAACGACGGGTTGGTACCTCCACCAAATTTTGCGGGTTCAATCAGATCTTTTTCGAGCGTCGACTCGAAATCCAGACCGATTAAGTCTGCGATGAAAAACGCAAGGCCAGCGTATTCATCAAACAACAGTCTAACCGCAAGCCCTGCTCACCAGGCATATTTGTCCTTGACCACAGCTGAGAACACGAGACTCAACTCTAAGTTGTCATCCCCCAACTTGGAGGAGAGCCTCGCGCCAGAAGTCAAGCCACAAGCGCCAAAGTCACCCAACCACCAACTGAAAAGAATGTCGCAGTCCTTGCGCAAACAGCCCAGTGGGGCCTCTCAAAATGGTCTCTCAGGAAGATCGCTCAGACCGCAGTCTGTGATCGATGGCCAATTAAGCCGTGGGCAAAGTGGTGCAATGAGAGCTTCAAAGCCTGTCGTGCAACCAATTCCACCACATCCAGTGACAAAACCAAATTATCAGTCGCCATCAAAGCTCAAGGCTGCAGAACTTTATGCCAAAGCAAACAAAAGACCCATGTCATATCAGGCGCTCCCCAGAACCTCCTCATTTACCCGAGAATCTGCAGCCCCTCAGAAGCCATCTTCGCAAGTTCCTCAAAAGTCGGCACACCGGATGACTTTGAGATCACCTCCTGTAGCCTCATCAATCAACCCCGTGGACTCGAGTATTCAAAACGCTCAGACACAAACTTATTCTCAGCAACACAGCGGCAGTGGGAATCACGTGTCTAAATTTGTTGACTCTGATGACGAACATGACACGCGCGGCAGTAAATCTCATGGATTCTTGTCGCGCTTTGTTGATTCGGATGATGAAACCCCCCGTCATCTGACCAGTCAACGTCCAATTGAGTCATCGCCCATTAAGACTTTGCGGAACAAGGAGGGAAAAAAGAAGGAAAAGGAAGAGTTTGACCACAAAGAGAAGAAGCCCAAGAAAAAATTCTTGAAAAAGCTTTTCGGACGTAGCTAAACAAAATCATGTCTATTTTATACATAGAAGGCTCGTGGAACTTGAGCGGCTTCATTAAGATTCAAACTCAATCATATTCTTTGAGCCATGCCGGTCTTCTCCTTTCTCAGCCTCATGAAATTTTTGCAACTGATTCTTCTGAGTATGCACGTGGTCTGTGAGCGCTTGTGCCTCCGCGCCCAATAATAGATCTTTGTCCCTATCATCAATATCAATAATATCAAAGTCGTCGTCGCGTTCGTCTTCGTCGTCGGTATGCTTCGAGTTTTTGCCTGACTTAATTGACGAATTGTCATTGTGGGGCACATGGGGCTGCTGAGCCGCGGAGTCCATGCGACGACGCACCTTTTTAGCAACTTCTTTACCATCAGCTAGTAGTCCATCAAACATATCTCGCAAATTACGCATGGTGTTTAGCCTTGCGTCCAAGTGTTCGTCCAAGTGTATAGAGTCGCGTAGTGTGGTATCAAAAAATAACTCATATGTTTCATCTGCTAAAATGACCATTCTGAAAGTCGGGAGATTCAAAAACACCGGGGTATTGGGATTGAGGGCAGCGTTATGAGTAAGCCTATGGTCAACAGGTAAGTCTTCAAGTAGTTTTACCTCTTCTTTGGGTTGTGCATATTCGAATGCCCGCTGAATAAAGGTGCTTGCTGATGATAAATATCGTTCGAGCTGTTCGTTTTCGATCTTTTCTCTATCGATATCAATACCCTTTGGTAAAGAAATCTCTTCTCCATTGGACCCTTTTTCCTGTTGTTGTCTGTAAATTTCGTCGGCCATAGCATTTTCAATAGCAACTGTTGTGAGAGAGTCCAAAAGACGACCTTCCTTCCATGGACTTGTGATGAATAACAAGTCCTCCGATATGTCAAGAATTCCTTCTCGATCCACATTGTCATCAAGACTATAAAGATGGAAGAAATTTGAAATGGATGTCAATAAATCCGGGTCCATTAGCTTGTGTAGCCCAACGACTAGATCCGCAAGTGACAAATCACCTGTATTTCGAGTATCCCATTTTATGAACAAGCGTTTCAAGAACTTTTCCTGTTTCAGCGTTACTTCCTCACTAGTCTCTTCGTCCACAAAGTCGCACACTTGTATCATGAAGACCTTGAAAGCATCGAAGTCCATGAAGCTCGACCCTGAACCGACAGTGATTTGAGACTGCACAATTGAGTAAAAGCGGTCGTAAATCAACCCCACAATTTCAGGACTAAAGTTCATGGTCTTTGGGAGATTCCTCACTTCTGTTCTCTTCACAAAAGATGATATGTTTTGGAAGATCGTGTTTCTATGCTTCGTCCTGTGTTTTTCGATTGTCTCTTCGGTGATGACAGAAAACTCTTTGAAGGCAACAACAAGAAGCTCTTGAAACTTCGTTGCCAGAGCAACCTTCGGACTATTTGATCCCGGATGGGCGGGTTGGTCTAAGGTATTGAAGTACTCTTTGAGAATCAGAAAGAACGCGCCATCATCTTCGGCCTGCAAAAGTTCTTCACCGTTGATTTTGAGAATGGCAAGCGCAACTTGAAACAAGGTCTTCGGGCCCTGTAGGAAAAACACGTCCAAAATTCTGAAGGCAAATATCAAGGGCATGGACGTCAAGTAGAGACATAGGAACCATGGCAAGGAAATAACCGAGAGCTGAATGTCATATTTGAGCATATGGCTCCAGAGAATGGGAATTTTTTCTTCGACTAGAGACTCAAACACTCGCTGGTCCAAGAGCGTGCCGTACATAGTCTTCGAGTAGTACCCCGGTACAATTCTTTCGCAGATGGTGCTAAGACACCAGAAGGCTTGTTCTTCAGACATGTAAATGAGCAACGCAGCAGCAACGATGTTCATTGCCTGGCAATAGCCAATTTCTGGATTCTTCCATGAATACGCAACCAAGACACGACGCAAGCGTTCGATACCCTCAGGTTCTTGATATGCCGCATATTCAGGTAGAGACCTATATAGGTCTTTCGAAATTTCATCGATTGCAAGAGATCTCTGGCCTACATGATCACGTATGAGTGAATCGTACACGCCTGCCAGATCTACTCTAATAAACATCGACCCACAACATAACTCCCAGATTTCTCCTCGCAAGCGATTAGGCAAGCCCACACGCACGAGTTTGTAAAACATGGGGGTTCTTACCAAAGCAAGGTTCCGGCCCTCGGAGCGAAAAAGGTCGAACCATAGTTTCATCTTCGATCGATCACGCAATTCCTTCGGGTTTCCCGGAAACTTAAAGTCGAGCCCGAGCCCGCCCGGAGGCATTTTCTCTACGTTCTCCGAGGACACTTTGTTTTTTGCAAGTAGGTACTCCGAGTAGCAGGACTTTATGAACGGTTGGAGGTTTTTCACGCTGGCCAAATTGGCCTTCAATGCAGTTCTCAACTGCAACGTGAATCTCTCGCTCTCGGAGCGGAGCCCAACTAAATATAGTTTGAGGCATAGCTTGGAGTGCGTGATTAGTTCAAGTGCAAACCCATACGAGCTGGTGGGGAGCCGCTCCACTTTCTTGAATGTAGAGAGATGCACGACAAACGAACAATTCCGACCATCAAACACATCCTGGAACACCAAAAATCGCTGCGTTAGATAGAGCCGTCCTTGTGGGTACCGCAAGTTTTTGTATGCGTCCTTGACGACTTCGGTACCGTAGCTGACCTCGACGGCAGACTCGTTTATTACAGTTTCTCCGGGTGGAAGCCGGTGCTCTTTGCAGAATAACTCATCTTTGTTGAGGCCAGTTTGATTGTTCCGCTCGACCGCCTGCTTGAAGGTGTTGATTGCCTTCTCACGGATACTGCCGAAAAAGGACATTTTGAAGCCCAATTGTATCCTGCGGTGGATCTTTCAGGAGGCATGTAGGACCCGTTTATTGTTAGAGAGCCCAGCCTGGGAAAGCACAGTGTGTGCAGGACCATGGCACCTCTGCGCTGTATGAGGCCGGGAGCCTGACCAGAATCCGTATTATTGGTGTTGCGATTCAGGACAGAACATAGAGTTCCCAGCATTCTGGAAAACCTTTCTTTAGCAATATCCAGCTGCGCTAATTCCAGGCGTTTTTCCTATGAATATATGCCCCTGGGCCTCAAGCTGGCTGCAGTACTGCGGCTCATAGAGCTTGGGGCTACTAGGCATTTGTAGGACATGACAGCAGAGACATCGGTCGATTCCCGTGGGCTAAAAGTAGAATAGCGATATGATATTGTTCCGTTTATGTATAATACTCACCCATTTTATGCATGGCACAACTTAAGTCTCATGACTGTATGGTTCACGATGAATTATACGACGCTAAGCAATAAGGCCAGTCGACCCAGGTTCTGGAAGCTCCTGCGCATAGCTACTATACTCTGGTGGACGTAGATACAAGACGAGCGGTGTGATTGGAACCAATCGTTTACCTGATGTAGACCGTGCATGACTACAGTGCGGATTTGGAAAAAAAAAACTCTTATTTAGACAATTATGTACTAGGCGTGTGCACACAGTCTTCTTCCCCGTTGAATCGGTTAAATGCCGTGCACCGCGAGTTGTGCGTTCACGCGTTGATTCTGTTCTCTTATGGTGTGCGTTGATAATTCTAGCGAAAGCGTGAGAAAGAATTTCGGGAAAATGCTCAATTCACTAACATATGTGTTGAAGCGAGTATTCAGAAGGCGACATGAGCCGAAACTGTAAACACAAATATTGTCTCCATTATTTTCCGACCCCTGGCATCAGAGAAATTTCTCCGAGACCCTCCAACTGTGCTAAAGCAAACACGACATCAGTGAGATCTTATAATCTAGCTCTTCTCAGCCTCGGATTCTGTCTCTTCGCTTTCCCTAACGCTTCCTAAAACACCTTCAATTGTCTTGTTTACCAGATTGTTTGAAGAGAGATTGTGAGAACCATGAGTATTCTGAGGCAGCACAGAGTCTGGCGCTTCTTCGCTCTTGTCTGCAAAAATGCTTATGGAGCCTCGCGCTCGACCTTCGTCTTGCAAATCCTCCAATGACATATACTTTGAAAAGTCCATAATTTGTCTTAGTGGTGTGGATACCCTCTGTCTCTTCTTAATCTTAAATTTGTTGCCAATAATCTTTCCTGTGTTGCTCAAAAATATTTTGACCACATCCTTCTTGAACTGTAAAATGAAGTCATTGCTGGTCCACGTCTTGTCTCTGTAGTGAATTGACGGTAAAGAAAACTCAAGGTTGTGTACATCTATAATGTTCAAATGCTTTGGGGCTTTGAAACTGATACACAACTTAGTTTTGTTCACTTTGAAGTCTCCCACCACAAAGTACTGCGCCGATCTATTCATGATGACTGTAATGTCATCGGGAATGCTGGCCTGCTTTTTGGAAGATGTTCTGTGAATACCTTTTTCATTTGTAGATCGGCGTCGACTCAGATGAGCATCGTTAGAAGAAACAGATACACTTTCACCACTAAAGGTGTCTCTTGAAGGAGAGCTCCGGGTGAAAATGGACGAGGACTCGCTTTTACTAAGTTTGCTGTGTTCCCATAAATTTTTGAAGGCTCTCGAGGGAGAACTAAGTGTAGTGGGACTTTCGGCGCTGTCATATCCTTCATCACCTTCGGAGGTGCTTGCAAAACCATTGTTTGTTTTATTTTGATTGTTCCTCTTGTAGTTGTCAATCTTTTCTTCATTCTTTGGAAACAAGTAATTGAATAGTTTTGTGGACGTATCATAGTCGAGTTGGACTTGCATGGGCTGAACTGATAAGTTGGCGTTGTTCATAACACGTATACCGCCGACAGGATTGAGCATTTTCCAGGACATTGAGACCATAGGCTTGCTCGGGACGTATGTATCCTCTTTGCCTTCTTCGTTCTTTTTCTTCCTGTACGGTTTAAGAAGCTCAGGATACACAACGTCTTTCTGTAAATTGAATCCCTGCATTAAGGATATTTCCACCGAGTTTGCGTTCGATCCATCAGCCTCTTCAGACCTTGTGAAGCTTGATGTGGCCAACGCAAAATCGATCATTGGCTCCCGGGCGTCAGTGAGAATGTGAAAGATGAGCTGATCGACATGGACTGCCCATGTTTTACTCATCGCTTTCAGATCCCTATAACTTGAACCCTTGACTTCCAAGCTTTTAATGATGATCCAAAGCTCAATTTTCATTCGGCACAATTCTAGTTTGAGATGACCGTGTTGTCTCCTCTTCTGATGAGAGAGCTTCAAACTGTTTTCATTCATTTTTAAAATCAAAAATCGGCAAATTCTGATATTGTTTTGGAGTAGCTTCAACTTATCAGCAAGATTTGCGATGTCCGAAGCCTCTGACACTGAAGAAATTTGCTCGATTCTTTGAAGGAAGTAATTTTTTTCATTTCCGTGGATAAGCAAGTCAGTCAAGATGAAGTAGAATGCGCAATACTGCTTTGATGTGGCGTTCAAAACTAGTTTGGCCATGTGAACAACGACTTCACCTTTTCGAGAATGACCTTTACAGGGCACCATTGCAAGCATGTTGGGCTTCTTCAACGAAAACGCTATGGTCGTTTTCTCAATCACGAGATTTTTCTTATATTGCTCAAGATCACCGTTGTCTTCAAGATTTAGCCAAAACGGCCAGACATGCCTTTTATTGCCAGACCCATATGGGTCTTTTGTCTTAAAAGGAAAGTCTTCTTCTTGGAATGACAAAACAACAGAATCTCTGCAGAGGACTCCATATCTGGTTTCCAAAAGGGATATGTTTTCTTCGGAATCAGTGATGATGTCGTCGGTTCCTTCATGATTAACACAAAAAACACGAAGCTCGATGTCTTTAGATGCCATAAGAACATTTGCTTTTGGATTGGAGTCACTTCTTAGATGAATTTGTGGCTTGATAAACTTAACAAGGTACTTGGATTCGATCTCTTCAGTATCACACTCCAAGCTAGTCATGTATTCTTCAAAAGCCTCAATGACGTCATTTCCGCATGTAAATTCATTCTGTGAGACAAAAGACGGCTCACTCACTTGCTCTCTCTTGTTCGGCTCAGAGCTCTTCAAAAGCCTGTCCATTAAATCTAAAGCCTTCCGTGACATTGCCAATGCTTCCGTTTCTCGGTGGCTAACAACATAAAGAAACGATGTGAAGATATCTCTCACTTGATTATTCCAGATAAGTTTCAAGTTATGAATGAGAAAACGGTTGTGGTAATCACTGAGGAGGGAGTTGGCGTTGATAACTTCTCGAGCTTGTTCTAGTGAGCTAATAGTCGAGTACATCAGAAGAGCCTGTGAAATCTGCGGCCTTAACTCGTTCACACTACCACTTCCAGATGTCATTCTCGAATTTAGTTTTGTAATATCAAAGCCGCTTGGTTCTTCGGAGTCGTGAACAAACTTGTCACGGAGATTATGCAAGTTGTGAACTTTGTTTTTCCAGTAAGCGATTTCACGTTCAAGTCTTTGTCTTTCTTTCTCATCAGCGGGATCATGGCTATGTGCAAGCTCTTTTGCCTTCTTGATGTACTCGTTTAGTTTGAAATTCACCTCTGTCGACCTCAATTCAACAAGCTGGGCTTGAACTTCGTTGGGTGAATTGATGCCTATTAAACATTTGTGAGAAGGCTCGTGACCAAACGGATGGAGACCTTCTGGATGCTCAAGTGTGAACTCTCTAAAGTACGTGAATCTGGGCGTGCTGAAAAACGGAATGATTTTGACATCAGTATCTGGCGAGAGAATCTCGTGCTCTTCCATTTCAATGAAATCGTCGTAGTCGATCCACGAGTTCTCTTCCTTTCCGGCCATACCATATCGAAAATGCTTATTTTTTGCGTTATGCTCTTTGACCTCGCTCTCATATGTGTCAAGGTCAACCGCATGACTCGTCTCTCCGGAATAGAAAGACAAAAGTTTACCCGCCATCGATATGTCATTAAATTGGGCAAAGATCAACCTCAAATCAGCTTCCCGAACTTCAACTTCCCCCAAGTTCATTTTCAACTTTCTAATTTTTTTGTCAATCCCCAATTTCTCATTTACATATCTCGCAATCTCACGGCGTTGGTGAAGATCAATAGTGCATTTCGATGCTTTTCCCTTTACACCATAAGCGACAACATTGTGATTTGTTTCCTTGCCCCCACTCGAAAGATAGATGTGAGAGATTGTCAAGGGCTCAAGCACGATTTGATATTTGAGAGTGAATAGGTGAGGGCCAAACTTAACGGATGATTCTTTGAAAGCCAGTTTTGCAAAGAGCTTGCCTTCACGTATGGGAAGTGAAACGTTGTCATTCAAAGTCTTCCACCATATTTTAATGTATTCTAGCGTCAAAGGGGTGAAGTACGCAAAATTGTGAGAATTTCCTTTTTTGGAGGATGAGTTGACATTGATGGATAGGTGAGTGTAATCAGACCTGAATTCTTCGTAAGAGTCCGGGTGGAATTCATATTGAGGTCCGGTTACCGTGACGTCATAATGTGGCTTGAAAATATTTGTGCGCTCCATATCAGCCCCAAGTTCTTTTGCATCTTTCTTTTTATTTCGTTCGAATAAGAATCCAGCTGACCATTTGACTTTTTCATCTGATGTGAGTTTCATAATACGCTTCTGAAATTTTCCTGTTTCAGAGTCACCATCAGTCTTAGTATCATCTGCATTCGCATTCAAGAGACTCCAAGCTTGTCCTTCAGTCGCAGAATAATTAGGAATTCCCAATATGAAATCATCACTCTCAAGTAATACAAGCTCGGAATGCTTACCTGTCTCGTTGATCCGTAACAGCACATTGTCTTTCCAGCAAAACACAAGCCCAGAGCTGCTTCCAATAAGCGAGTAGGGTGAAATAGAACTCTTCATGTGTAAACAAAGCTCATGCTTGATGTTGAACTTGATCTTTCCGTGAGCTATTAATGCCAATTTGTCCCACCATCCCAAAGGACTGTCATCGATTTCAGGTTTCGTGAAATTTTCAAATGCCATCATAGCGCTCAGAAGAGCAGGCTGGTATGCCTTACACCAACTGACAACACATGCTCTGTCTGTAGTCAAGTTCGACTCTAAATTAAACATCACTTTCACAGGAGTAAGTGTTCTAATGACGTTAACAGAGTAAAAATTGTCCGCGACGCGTTGTGATCTCGTCGCTGGGGAAAATGGTACAAAGATATGACGGAGCTCTTCGGGTATTTGAACCAACTTTTCATTGATGACCAAGGTTCCCTTGAGATCCATGACCTGAGACTCCGGGTCACTGCTGCTTGGAAAAGAAAGAAATGGTAGCGCATAATCTCTCAAACTCAAGTAAACTGAAGAACTTCTCCAATGAATACTGGCAGGTACCAAAATAGAGTATTGAGTATGAGGTTGATTCTTGCCGTATGTTCTCAAAAACTCATGAACATCGTTCAAGTGTGGATCATCAACAATTAAGTTGAGATCTTTGAAAATGCCTTGAAATTGAGGGGGCCCACGTGAGTACTCTTGAATATCAAATTTGCACTTCATAAGCTTGTTGACACAGTCTGACCCCCAAATACCTTCCAAGCGTCTCCTCCAAGACTCATCATATGATCTTTTGAATCTTTCGAATTTGTTCACCCACGAGCTCGAAAAGTCTTGAAGTAATTTTTCATAGGCATCAGCAATCAATGATTCCACCTCAGGCTCCGTCAAAGAGTGATGAGCAGGCACTTCTGGATCACTTGAGTCAGCTTTACTTAAGCTTTCGGCACTGTTTGCGTGAGAAGCCTTGTGATCACACCCACTGAAGACTTCCTTTAGAATAGATACTCTTGGCGATTTGGATGACTTGTCATCCTCGTTTTCAGGTTCATTACCAGAAACCTCCTCTCGTGCGCTTGACTTTGACGTCTTTTTGGTAGATTTATTCCGTTCACTTTCGTTTGTGGTGTTGAAAAGTGCCTTAGCTAAAACATTTGGCTTCCGTCTATGGCCCTTTTTATTCACAAATCTTTTGTCCTCGACAGGAGAATTGGAAAGAGATAAATTGAGGCGGGAACGAAGGGCCTTTGCTTTTTTCTCGAATGTTGCCAATTTTCTTCTTCTCTCCACATTCTCTACAGCGCCAAACTGTTGAATGAGTGAAAGCTGAGTTTCAAACTCATCACTTTCCAAAGTTATTCCCATGACTTTAGACTTTAGTTGTATGCGAGGTATTCTGATCGCTTCTTTAGCTTCCGGCTCTATTCTGGAAAATTCACTGATATCTTTTGATAAGTGTTTGAAGTTAATCCAGATCTGCCTGGCTGCTTTAAAGAATGTAATCACATTGTCAATGACAGTGTACACAAGAAACTGGAATGGTATGTTAAATCTTAGCGCCCGTGATTGGAGAAGTATCGAGCTTCGAGTTACCAGGTCCAAATTTATGTCGACATCTGTGACTGAGACTAAACGAGACCAAAGCTTAGTCGTTGGGTGAACCACGTAGAGCCTTAAGTAGCATATTTGGCAATGAGGTGATGTAATGGAATTTCGTAGATTGAGGTTGTCGATCTCAAAAAGAATATCCACATCGTGTGGTAATCTTACGACAACACTTAAGGAAGCAATTTCGACATCAAGCTCAAACCTTTTCGAAACCCCACGAACTTTTCTTACTTCCTCTTTCGTGTATGTGTTCTCAACGTTTGGCTCTATCATCTCCACCAATGTATGCGCATATAACACGCACCATACTAAGTATATGTCAGCTCTTCCTTCCACTTCAGGAATCGAAAGGAGTAATTTATTTCGATTACCCGGTGGATTACGAAGGGTTATACCTTCAATGTTCAAGACCTTTTTTACTGTCTGTGCGTTTTCCCTTGCTTCGAACAGTGAAAACCCACTGAAACCAGACTCCAAACTAGAAGCATCTGACATTTCAACTTCTCCAAGTGGGTCAGAGTTCCGCTTGTCAAAGTCTTCCACATACTCGCTGCTGTAGTCACTTATAGTGTTGGCTTGGATTTGTTTTAAACGGGTTTCAAATTCTGCTTCCAGTCTTACGTAATCAAATTCCAACCCACTGATCCCGAATGAGATTCCTCTCTTGAAATCTGCTAAATCAACATCCTCCCCTAGACCTTCGTCATGTATGACATGCAGGGGTAGCCAATCATTACATATGATGTATGACAGCAACACTGTAGATCTAAACTTGATCAGGTGTATAATCGGTGGTAAAACTTCAAAAAGATCGAGCACTTCTTTTTTTGAATCATCATTGATACACACAGGCTCAGAGTTCCCTGCTTCGGTTGTCTCTTTCATTTTTGCACAGGCCCGTATGTCGCTCATTATTCTAGCTTCTCGTACTCTCCGAATCACATGAAATATCATAGAGTTAACAGACTTGAGCTGCATTCTCTTGGTTGAGATTCGAAGAGCAATCTTGTGGGTTTCCAAGCAATAACCGACAAGTACGCTGAGAGCCGATAATAAGATCTTGTTGTTCTCAACCTCCACGTAAACTTTCCTCAATTTTATGAAACTTTTGAGTGCAGCTGGATTCGAAGACAGACATTTTTTTGAAATGAGATTTCCCAAATTCTTGCTAGAAAATTTGAAAGCAAGCACTTGTGCACCCGCATCGCTTACAACATTCTCGAGAGATTGTCTCAGAAAGTCTTGTTGTTCCTCCTTGGGCAAATGAAGTTGGGCTTTCAAGTCAACTATCACGAATTTCACTGAGCTCTTCTTGATGAACGCGAGATATGATAGAAGTGTAGCCTTTGATACGGAAATCTTTTTGGATTTCGCATTGCTTCCTGGGGAAAATAGATCGAGCAAGTACGCTAATTGGTCGAAGTAAACAAAGAAGGATGGATTTGTCATACTGAGGGTAGTGAATAAGTCGATTGTGAAGTCTTCTTTTTTCTCGGTTTTGCTGGCTCGAAATAGGTCGGTAAGATCAATGTCAAGAATATATGTTATGGAGGGAACGTCCACACATTTCAGGTCCAAATGAAAAAGGCGAGCCGCAGTCACATTCAATGAAAATTTAGCCATTGTTTGCTTCTTGTAAGACATGTCTCGCGAATAGGTCAACGAATAACTGGAGGAGGTAAGTTTCACTTCTTCAAATTGCACCTCACTTTGCTCTAGTTTGACTTGAAGAGAGCTTATCATGCAAAGCTTGCTCAAGATGGATTTCAAGGAAGGAACCAGGGGATTCTTTTTCGGGCCTCTTTGTATGTCTTTCTTCCTCTCCAAAAGCTGAGAAAGCCGGCGAATGCGCAAGTGCCCTAGAATGAGCAAAACGTCGAAATTCAAAAGGCTGACTTTGAGCCGTTTTGAATTCGTAGTAGAACAAGAAAATACTAGGTCACACTTGGTGGAGATTTCAAGATTATGAAAAAGGTGGAGTCCAGCCGCTTCGCCGCCCTTAGCTGTATTGTTGACGCGGCCGTCAAGAATCGAAATAGCAATCTTTCCAGTGGCATTTCGGAAGTTTGTTGCGCTTTCGATCTTGACATAGTCCAAGTGCAAAGATACGTCCTCGTTAACTGCGTGGTGGTACAAAGACACGTGGTAGAATTGGAGCGATATCTCGTTTAGCCAGCTCTTTTTGAAAACAACGTCATGCACGAGCTTAGGTACCGTGAAAGATATTTCCTCAATTGACAGGTCTAGCACGTCGCTCTTGGTGTTGTGTTCGGCTTTTCGCGGATGATTGTTTTTCACTATTACAACTCCACTGAATTGCAAAGTGGCCAAGCGGAATGCCCTTAGGGATTTCCAGGAGAGATTGAGTTTCAAGTAGATTTTTTTGACAGTGATGGTAACCTCGGGAAATGCCACGGTCACACCACAGAGCGATAGCCAGCCGATCGACCGGACACGGAGACGTGGTATGAGATTGACGATTAGGAGGGCTCCGATGTAAATGCCGGCCAACAGAAGTAATATGTGATAAAGGAAAAGCTCCTCAGCAACAGAGTTGAGCTTGGTTATGTGGGGCGTGGTGATGATCATTGATACACACTATAGTCTCGATAGTCTCAATAGTCTCGATAGTCCCGATAGTCTCGATAGTCCCGATAGTCTCGATAGTCCCGATAGTCTCGATAGTCTCAGTAAAGCCTGGTTTGGGGACGTGGATACAAAGCGGCCGTGCTGCACTTTATGACGCAAGCAATTGTTTGGAGACAGCCGTTGAGACTTGTAGACAGAGGGCCAGATTGTTTTGTGATGTCAAGGTTTCAAAGTATGGAGTGAGGCTCATGAACGTTTTGTTCGGAATGCGGCCCCAAAGTCTATGCATGTCGACCCCAGGTGCAGTGAGCAAGCCGGCGCATCCGACGACATCTGGGGGCAACCTGCGGAAACCCGCATTGACACCAGCAGGCAGCTCGGAAGCAAAACATAGATTTTTTGCTAGGAATTCCAGAGAAGATACGAATAATTTTTTTTGACGCTAGGTGTAAGAACTACAGCTGACAACCAACAGGGCGTAAAATCTTGGTGTATGGCAGTGTAGAATAACCGGCAGCGTATAAGGCTTATGTGGCTGCGAGCTTCGTAAACCTCTGCAATAAGGTCATCAGCCCGGGTGGCCCCTAGTGTTCAGAAATGGTGCGAGGCGTTTTCGACGTGCTGCTTGAATGTGATGAAGGCCTCTGTCTCGGGGCCGATCTTCGAAATCTAAGTATCTCTTTTTTTGCTGGCCTATTTGGAAGCTTGTCGGGCAGATAAGCCTCCAGATCTGGTTAAATTAATGCGGTGGAATCGAGCTTGTTTCGCGGTCTTCCTCCAGGGCCGTTTCTTCGTGCTGCTTGTCAGCCGGATCGAGCAGCATGTAAAAGTGTACTTCCTTAGACGGCCATATTCTAGGGGGATTTAGCTTCATAAGAATGGTGACACGCGTCTGCTTTAATAACAGAGACACACAGCTAGGAATAAAGAGATCCATGAATATGGGGCATGGTGCTGGTACATGCCAGTCGCACTGCTAGACAAAGTAAATTCTCGCAGTACAAGAGCCATAGTTGCAAAGCCCTTGCACAATAAACACAAGGCAATTCGCCGCCCGTTCAACGGGCCACGTCCCGTCGTCGTTTTGCTGTCATCGTGCCTAAGTTTTGCAGCAATTCAGCCCACCGCACCAGCCCAGAGAATTGGTCGTGCGGTTCACAAACCTTGCCACGGGTCCACCGCGAAACAGTGGTTTGAGTCTCCACACCGCTACGCCTTCCGAAAACCATACATCCCCAGTTTGACATCCCCATACAGCATCAACACCAAGCTATATTGATATGGAAGAACTAGGAATCTTGCCCCCGGTGGCGCCTGCAATGTCGTTTTTCAAGCCCAAGGAATCGGCGCCCCAGGAGGAAACCGACATCTACTTGAAGTTGAAGAAGTTGGAGAAAGAATTGGACCTCTTGTTGTTGCAAGAAGACTACATCAAAGACGAACTGCGCCACTTGAAGAGAGAATTGGTGCGTGCGCAGGAGGAGGTCAAGCGGATAAGGTCTGTTCCGCTTGTCATTGGTCAGTTTTTGGAGCCCATAGACGAAAATACCGGTATCGTCAGCAGCACCACAGGCTCGAACTACGCTGTGCGCATCTTGTCCACGTTGGACAGGGAGTTGTTGAAGCCGTCGTCCTCGGTGGCCTTGCATCGCCATTCCAATGCTTTGGTGGACATTTTGCCCCCTGAAGCCGACTCCTCGATCGCAATTGTGGGAGACAACCAGAAACCCGACGTCACCTACGCGGACGTTGGTGGCTTGGACATGCAAAAACAGGAAATCCGTGAAGCCGTGGAGTTGCCGTTGACGCAGGGCGACTTATACTCTCAGATTGGTATCGATCCACCCCGGGGTGTCTTGCTCTATGGGCCTCCCGGCACCGGTAAGACCATGTTGGTGAAAGCTGTCGCCAACTCCACAACAGCATCGTTCATACGTATAAACGGTTCTGAGTTTGTGCAGAAATACTTGGGTGAAGGCCCGAGAATGGTGCGTGACGTTTTCCGCTTGGCCAGAGAAAACTCGCCATCGATCATCTTCATCGACGAAATCGACGCCATTGCCACCAAAAGATTTGATGCGCAAACTGGTGCTGATCGCGAGGTCCAGAGAATTTTGTTGGAGTTGTTGAACCAAATGGACGGGTTCGACCAGTCTTCCAACGTCAAGGTCATCATGGCTACGAACAGAGCAGACACCTTGGACCCTGCCTTGTTGAGACCCGGGAGATTGGACCGGAAAATCGAGTTTCCGAACTTGAAAGACCGAAGAGAAAGGCGCTTGATTTTCTCCACGATCGCATCCAAAATGGCATTGGCTCCCGAGGCCGATTTGGACTCTTTGATTGTGCGCAACGACCCATTGTCCGGTGCGGTCATTGCTGCCATCATGCAAGAGGCAGGTTTACGTGCGGTGAGAAAGAATAGATACATGATTTTGCAAAGCGATTTGGAGGAGGCGTACGCCGCGCAAGTGAAGACCGGCTCTGAGCACGACAAGTTCGATTTCTATAAGTAAGCTCTGTGTGCATACAAATAATCAATTATAGAAGGTTGTATATGGCAAGTCCCGGCTGGAAGCTCTGTAGGCGCGAGAGGTCGAAATGATCCAAGTCCACGTGGGAGTTGTATCTCCAGATTTCCTCAAACTGACTGGTGTTGAATTTGTGGCTGAACGAAGCTATGGGCGTTATTAGGTAGACCCTTGGGTATCTTGCAGAAACGCTCTTGATCAATTCCTGTAGCTTTCCAGCCTCCATTCCCATGGCATCGATCGAGGCTTTGCCTATGCGTGAGTCAAGATCACACGATAAAAAGAGCGTGTTCTCGTCAACTGAAACAATCTGCAAGTTGCCCATTTTTTGGTCCAACATCCACGTCGGGGGCGAGTATGTTCTCCACCAGATGAGTGCGTTTCCAGGGCTGCTGTATTGGGGGTTCTCGTGTAAAAAGTCGAGCGCTGGCACGACGCCGCCCTGGTGTAGCACACCCATCATTGTGCCCATAAGTATATTGAATATGAGCCAAGCATTCATCACACACGAGAGGAATAGAGGATGCTTCTGACACGCAGATTCCAAGGCAGCTACATCGAAACACGCACATAGAAGGGGAACAATAGGAATGAGAAAACGAAGCTCCTGATGTGGAACCAAGGACAAGAAAATCAAGCCGCTCATGGCCGATAAGAATGGCGTGGTTTTCCAGTAGCTGTTTCTGAAACGTGGAAGCAAAAGCACGAGTCCAGGGCCTAGGATTTGGGGCACGTTCACAAGGATATGAGTGTAGAAAGGATGAATGCCATGTTGCGCCAAATTCTCGAAGCTTGCGTTGTAGACAAGGTTATTGTATGGCGTCACCACGTACTGCGACCAAAGCCATGGATGTTCCAAAATGGCAGAAATCGACGTCTCGCCAAACCAGCAACTGTCAACAAGCACACAGCATATCGCCGTAGTCATGAACGCACAGGTCGTGACTATAGGCAAGTACATCCATTTGAGCGAGCTCTGTAGAAGGAAGAATCCCGGGATCACAAAAAACGCCGGGAACGTCACGCGGTTGAAGATTCCGAACGCAAACAAAACGCCAATGGCCACGGATGCGTTGATGATGTCGGACGTCTTGTACTGGTCCTCGGGAAGTGTCCTGATGAAGCGCAATTCATTTATAAAGTACACCGTGAGCACCACCAACACCGTCTCAATCGAGTTGGAAAACGTGTGCAGCTGGTACACGAGGGACACAAACGACGTCAGCACAAAATAGATTGCCTTGATCCGCTCTTGTTTTGTTGGGAGCATCTTATAAAGACACCAGTCGGTGACCATCCATGAGATGGCCATGAACACGAGCCGCACCAAGTACCACGTTTGCAAAGGCAGAAGCCCAAGCCATTGGGCAATTGTGAGAGGAAGGTAGTACACTACTAATAGTGGCACGGCACTTCTCGCCGGAGCCAGTGAGCCGAATTCCCAGGGTTCTCTGGTGGAAAGAGAAAACATACGACCTGCTAGGACCTCGAAGCTCTGGAAATGTTCATCTGGATGGATGTATGAGTTTGAGAGTGCCAAAACAAAGCGTAGGCCGATACTCACGAAATATACAGACCGCCAGGATAGAAAGGACATGGCTGGCTGATCGAAAGACGGACAGATTACTACTGTGTTTGCTAGTAGGTGACGCGTCCAGAAGCCGGGCCACGACTGCAACTGGTGCGATGCGCACTGCGGGACATCCAATATATGAGCATTCCCGAAATATCTCTGAATATTCAATGGAGACCTACGGGCAATTGCTGGGATTATGATGGATTTCGGCTACGTGCGGTTGGGGGCTGTTTCCTGGTAAGATGATCTTGTATTTCCTGCGCACGAGTCAGTTTGCTGTCAGACTCGTATTCTTATATGATTCTATGCGCTTCCGGCTCCAAGTAGTGTCTGCACCCCGCCATGCTTTGCAATGCGAAGCTGGTTCCGGATTCTGGGCTGGCGGGCACGAAGCTGGCTCCGTGTGTTGGGGATATTTTTGACTGGAAGCCGATTCCAGACTATGCGGTCATCTCTGGCTGGAAGCCGATTCGAGATTACACGGTCAACTCTGTCGAGCCGGGTCGCCACCGCAGGCCTTTCCGGCGCCCGGCTGGACCGTGCTTCCGAGCGTGGTTTCGAATGCGGGCCGATTGTGGGACCGAGGCTGATTCCCGATGCTAGCCTCGTTCCGCAAGCGTGCGCTCAATGCGGCCGCGCTCAGTCTTCCTCGTGGACATCATTGTTCACCACCGCCGTCTCCACGTCACTGAGGCCGTCGTCGTCGTTTTCAGGCAAGCCTGCGGCGTGGACGTCGTCGTCGTCGTTGTCGTCGTCGTCGTCCTCATAGTCATCCACGGCGTCCATCATGTCGCCGTCCTCGGAGTCGGAGTCGATGAGCCCCGCCTCCACGGCATCGTCGATCTCCTCCACGTACTCCACGTCGGTGTCCGCGTCGTCGTAGTCGTCCTGCGTGGCACAGCCTCTCATGATCTCCTTCTTCAAGCTGCTCTGCTGCTCGATCATGTTCAAGCGGCCTTGCAACTCCAAGAGGCGGGGCAATGTGCTGGCCTTCTTCGTGAGCACCGCGTGCAAGCTGGCCAATTTGTTGTGGAGGTGGGGCATGGACGACAACACGCCGCCGTGCACGATGATGATCCACTTGAGCCAGAAGTTCATCTGGTCGAAGCGCTGCTGGTGGCGCGTGATCCGCTCGGCCAAGCGGTCCAAGAGGAGCACGGCCAAGGACGAGTCCAAGCGGGAAATGGTGTTCTGCACCACCGCGGGGTCTCTGTTGGCCAACACCGTCTCCAAGAGCGAGTGGTCGTTGTTGCGCAACGCCTGCGACAACACCACCGTCAACGTGCCCGCGGTGTGTTTGCGGAGCTTCTTCTTGCCCAAGGCAGAGCGTCTCTGGCTGCCGCCGGAGAGCTTCTCCAATCTTTCCGCCAACGTCTCGTCGTCGTCGTCGTCGCTGTGGACGAGGTCGTTCTGGAAGGCGCTCCCCTCGGTGACCACGGTGTCGGCCTCGTGGTAGAGCTTGGGCGCGGCCACGTCGTGGCCGCCCTCGGCATGCGCCGTGGGCCTGGTTTCCTGCCGGGCTTTGCGGACCACGGCCGCGCCAGCCAAGGCAAAGCCGCTGTGCGTGTGCCATGGAATGGCGTCGAAACGCGAGACGGCGCCGCTCTCCAACCACGAGGTGTGCAACACGCTGGCCGTGGCGGAGACCGCGTGCACCGGCAAGAGCTCGTCGTTCGGGCCGCGGATCTCGTCCTCGGGCCGCGAGTACTTGATGGACGCGTCCGCGTGCTTGGACTGGACGCTGGACGCAAGCTGCTTCCGCCTCTTCTTGGACGCCTCGTGCGGCTGGGCCTCGAAGGACAACGGGTTCCGGAAGATCTCGAGCGTGCCGGTCTCGGTGATGGCCGCCACCAACGAGAGCGCGCCGTGGCTGCCCAACGCGATCTGCTGCACCGCCGCGGGCGCCACCAACACGGCCCGCGTGGAGTGCCGCGAGATGGAGTACACGTTGATGAAGCGGTCGCCCTCGGCGGCCGTCAAGAAGAGGTCGGCGTCGCCCGGCACGGGCACGATCGCCCGGACGGGCTGCACGTGCGCAGGGAAGGTCTTGGCAATGCTCTTGGCAAGCACGTCCACCAAGTACACGTTGTGCGTGCCCACAAGCAAGTGCGGCTCGTCCTGGTACATGACGGTGGAGAGCTTCGACACGGCCTCGGCGGCGTCGAGCATGTCTGCGAGCGCAAACGCCTGCAAGAGCGTGCACGAGCGCGTGTCCCACTCGTAGAAGCGGCCGTCGGCGTCGGCGGCCCACGCCGTGCCGGTGATCTGCGAGTAGTGGAGGTCGGTGATGGCCGCGCTGGAGGGGCTGCGGAGCTCCCCGGCAATACTGTTGGAGGCGGGCGTATATACTAGGACCGAGCCGTTGGTGAGGCACACCGCTAGCTCGGACGCCGAGAGCCACTCCAAGGCGGAGACGTGCTGGCCCTTGCTGAGCGAAAACAGCGTGTTCAACAGGTGCTGCGAGACCACCAAGGCCTGGACTTTCACCTGGTGCGTGTCCAACGCCTGCACGGCCAGGGCCAAGTGCGTGTTGGAGGGGTCGAACTTGGAAACAATGAGAGGCCCCGACATGGTGTGCTGTGGGGGTTCGAGCTGGAGGGTGGCCGGGTTGAACAGTCTGGGTGCAAAAGGCGAAACTGGCTGGACCTCCGGACCTCTGGGCCGGGATGCGATGGCCTTTTTTTCGCGATGCGCAGAGGCCGCCGGTCACGTGACGCCGCCAGCCCTGGCCGGCGCCTGTTTGGGCGCCGCTGGCTGCTGGCTGCTGGCTGCTGGCTGCTGGCGGGGCCTGGTCCTGTTTCTGCCGGCTTGCCGGACTGCCGGCGGGGTGCCCATTTGTGGTGCTGCGGCGCTGATGCTGGCGGGCGACATCTGCGCGCGGCCTGTTTATTAGATGCTTTTCCCGGCTGGCGGACATGCGCGGAACACGTTGGGTGTTTTCCATTGGGGGTTCAGAAAGCGGGGTTTTTTGGAAAGTGGGGGCTTTCAGAAAATGGACGTGGCTCCTTTTCGGTTTCAGGAAACTCACGCTGAAGAACGGCCGCTGCAATAATTTGTGCTGCCCATCCAAGCCGCCCGTTGTTGGTGCACTGGGCATTTCGCACCGCGCTCCCCGGGCGGCGTGCAATGAAACTCAGTAGATAGAAAACATAAAGAGTTTAATAAATATAATAATAAATGTGAGATATCATAACATTA